>NW_005841869.1:474741-482950 GCF_000455745.1 Alligator sinensis
AAAATGAACAACAGGTTATAGATATATAGAGATATATCTCTATATATATAACTTGGCTGGGTACACTTGCTATATCTCCATATCCTTTGCAAGTGTACTTCCCTTGGGAAATCTCTGCTCCAAATCTGCTTCGCCCTTAGATTTTTTAAACAATAGACAATGAAAGCATACAATGTTGACAAAGCTGCATCTAAATATCGGTATAAATCATCCTCCAGCTCGGAGTTCCACGCTGTCTCCTCCAGGAAAGCGTGATCAATATGTTTGTTGCACACACCGTCACAAGGGCTCCTTTGGATAACAGCAAAGATTTGCATAGGTACTTTTCTGGATGTGATGCAAATAGTACTGTTGCAATACAGTTTTGGTTACACGGTCTTTGGGCTCCATTTCCGGGCGCACGCTGAGAGAGGGTCCTGTTTGAACCCCTAAAAGGAGGGAATTAGCTTGGTGAGTGCTGTTCCAGCACATTTAATGAAATAGTTAGTAGGAAAAATAGCTGTGTGTTATCTAGGTGAACAAGGCTAACTATCATAGCTCTGTTTTGTTTTGTGGTGTCTGCTGAGTCGAGGAAAACTTGGGGCAAAATCAGAAAAACAATTTAAAAATATTTACTCACATGGGAAATAAAGAGAACTTGCATTGAGCGACACAAATGCTTAAAGCATACATTTGCTTATTCATGCATGCAAATACAGCACTGTAAGCCAATAAACTTCGTCTTTCAGAGCCTGGTGATAGGAGTCAGGTTTTCTTACATCTGGAAGATGGAGATTCAGCTGAAATGGATAAAGCTACACTCATCCCTGGGTCAGGAGGAGATGAACGCTATGAGTTTCTCGTAAGAAGACCCCTCTTTGAAATCCTGTGTCTGTCTAATGCAACATGGCCATGTCAATAATTCTGCGCCTCTGGGTAAAAGCGCTCTGTGAGACGCTGCGTGCCGGATCACTGCCTGGACGTTAACTGTCCTTGCCCAGGCTACCAATTGCAACATGTCTTTTTCTCCCTCTCCTTTAAATGACTGACTCTGCCTCTTGAACATTTATATTCTAGGAATCCAATCCAGAGGAAAAGAAGCATATTTCAAATGCAGGACTTGACCCTAAAGACAATAAAGCTATTAATTCACACGACAGTGAGTTTACAATGAAAGGTTTGGGGATGCTTTCCACTTTGTGTAACTTATGCCTTGCTCGAGTAGAAAATTCTCTTCAAGAAACAGGTAAATCATATTTAATGCTATTATGTCCAATCTGTTTCAACCGCTTCAATCAAACTTTAATACAGACAGAAAGAGAGACAGTCTTCTCATTTATTACCTAAGTGTCTTGCTCACTATACCTAATGTATAAATCACCTTCAGGCAAGATGTTGGAGATCCGTCTAAGGTTTATTATGAGATATGATTATGCGCCTTCCTCGGAACAAAATCATAACTTATTCTGATTGTGTCATTAACAATTTACTTGCTTTTGAGGTATCTTTTGAAATAATTTAAGGGTCTTCATTTTAAATGAACATAGATCAGTTGAAGATAGACTTCGACAGGACGTGCTGGAGTTATTTTTGTTTCCAGTTTTATCTTCAGTTCATATTTCTGGTCCCCGGTACAACTTGTAACAAGTGAAACCGGCTTTTTATATATGAGTCAGTTCCATCATTTATACAGTTCTGGGAACACACAGTCTCTGCATTGCAAATATTTATATGTCGTGGCAACTGTTCTCGTTTGCAGCATTTTTACTAATGAAAGATCTTTATTGCATAAAATCCAGCCAGGTGCCAGCTGGGGGGAGGCTTTATACATTTATGCAGTAATCACTGGTCCTTGAGAACAGGGATCCCAATGACAGAGGCCTGCTATGGGCTGGAGTTCAACAATGTTCTCAAGAATATGCCTAACTTTTGAACATGTGGCTAGTCCTTTTTATTTGTATTTATATATATATATAATATAAAATAGCAGAGTTTTGCTATTGATTAAGGTAATACTGGCTCCCTTGCAAGTCAAGCCCCTTGCTCAGGATACAAATGAGGACAGAACAATGTTTCATAATCTGGGGTGTTAGTGCACATGTTCTTTCCTTAAAAATCATACCCGGTACTAGTGCATGCACATGTGCACGTGCACACACAGACACACGTGCGTGTGATTTTTTTTCTGCTAGCTGCTACTCAGAGCAACAAAAAAAATCTTTGCTGGCGCTGGTCAAAGCACCAGACTAAACCTCTCAGAAGAAGTTTGTACTCTCTTATGTTACTTAAAATGGTGCTGCTAACAAAGAAAACAGCCTTATACTTCCTTTTATAGCCCTATTCTCTGCGTATTGCAGGTACAAGGTAAATGATTTGAGCGACAAAGCTTTTTAGTTTGTGTAGCGTGCTTGCCATCTGAGTTGCCTCTTTTTTTGTGGCCAGTCCACTAAGAGGATAATAGCTTTTTGCTCCTAGCAGACGATTACATTCCTCCTTTAGCTCAAATAAGAGGCCTGTGTTTTATGCTGAAGACTTCTGGATTTAAACCCCTCTGATTTACTTAAACTGGTGATTATTTTACTTGCTTGCTTTGAGATAGTATCAAAATTTGCAAAAAATAAAACAGTTCTTCCTCCAACTGCCCAGTTCATGCCGGTGACTTTGTAATGAAAAATACAGCCAAGGCTCGGAGGTGTTGCATAAGTAGGAAAGTACTGTACTCTTTTTATGAGACATGAACAGGATGGTACCAGGAGGTTGAGCAGCCTTGCTTTCTAGCTTACAGATGGTTATTGCAAATAATAGCTTGAACAAGAAAAGAAAAGTTTCCAGCAGTTGTGTCTTCACAGGCATGATCAAATTAAATAAGAAAGCAAAAGCCCTGGGATTTAAGGACTGCAGGATCTGAAGAGTTAATTACCAGGGGATAAAATCAAGCTAAATTATGTTCACGACTTGCTGATTTTTGCAGATGTTCCAGTCATCAAAGAAGAAAAAAAGGATGTGTTTGCAGCACATGAGGAAACTCCTGCCGGTGAAAGGGAGGGGTGGGCCAAGCCTTTCTGTGACAGTCTTCATAATCTCCTCGGCGAAGGGAAGGGTTTGAAATCATGTTCAGAGAGACTAGGCTCTGCTGCCTCATCCACCAAATCACAGGACTCGTCTCACAGCAGCAAGAGTAACAAATCCTGCCATTCCCTCCCGGAGTTTCGGAAAGTATCTGCCGTTCGGATCGACATCTCTGAAAGCTTTGCTTCAGCATCCGAGTTGGGAGCTGAGGATGGACAGGACACCGATGTCAGCATCCCTGAGGAGTTTGCCATGCAAGATGATGAGGATGTTGATGTGTTTTCCAACCCTTTGACCCAGATGCGAACGGTGCTAGGTGATGGGAACGAATTATTATCTGATGACAAATGTGATGAACAAGTGCTCCCTGATGAGACTTTGCTGTTTTTTCATGGCTCTGGGAAATATCTTGGAGTTGTTCCAGGTTGTGACTGTGTTCACAAATCACATCGCGACACCCCCTTGAACAATGGAAATCCACAGCCAAGCATCTCAAAGACAGAAGAGCCATTTCCCCTCCAGTCTGATGACCTTGCCATTGGGAGATATGGACCACATATGGACGCTTCAACTCCATCGTCCCGCTCCGAAAACTGCAATTTAAACAAGGTCTCCACTCCAGGAAAATCTGAGCAGGGCAGAGATTCATTTAACTCCTTATTGCACAGCAATGACGTTTGGGGGGCATGGAAGAGCTTTGGACTGCAGGGCTCCAGCTCCACAGCCATCAGAGTGGAAAAAGATGGCAGAGACGATGATTTACCTGTTGATCAGAGTAAGACGGAGCTCTTCGGGTGCCATGCAGTAGGTTCCTCGAAGCATCTCAGTGAGGTTGCTGTTGGTAAGAGGGTATCACTTCCACCTAAAGAATTGATGACAGATGATGAAATGTCCTCACTTCCTATAGCATCCCCTGTAGTCTCCAGAGACTCAGCAGGTTTGGAAGGTGAAGCTACTGATGCAGAACTTTTATCTGACCGACCTGTATCCGGCAACCCAACTGAAACTGCATCTCCGCGCACCCGAGCTGTAGAGGTCCCTGTGGAAGCTGCAATCAGACCATCTGATGTTGAAACATTGCAAAGGGCGAGTGTGGAAAATCAGAAAAGCCCAGCAACAGGAAGTCAGACCCCCAAACCCACACTGTCTTCCGTCTCCTCCAAACAGCAGTCGTCTCAAGCTAAGCGCTGTCATCCTGAGTGCAAAGATGATGTGACATTTGTCAGTGATGATGAGGTTCTGCCTCCAATTGATGAAGACACCCTGTCAGAAATCCTCTCTCCGGTTGATGAAGTGCTGTCCTATGGAAGTATTGACTTGCCATCATCCAATAAAACGGATTTCTCATTTCAGTGTCGTGGTTTACCCGCACCTCCCATAATTGCGGGTGGGATAAAAAGTGACCATGTTAGCTTCAGCACAGAAGACTTCCCTTCCCCGCCAGAACAGCTGATACTCTCGGAGGCTAGAGATAATACAGATGCAGATGTGTCAGTAATACAGGATCAGTTATGCTCACTGCCTGATGAAGAAGTGGGCCCACCATCTCCAGAGTTAGGTGGTGATGTTTCAGTTCAGGATGGAAAATTTTTAGGACTTTCTTGGGATAAAGAAAATACTTCAGATAGAAGGGAGGGCTTACTGGAACAGGCAGGAGGAGAAAACAAGAGCGTGCTGCAGCAATCGGGTTTATCATTGGTATCCAATCCTATTTTGTCAAGTCAAGTCAATAAAAGTCCTGAATGCTTAAAGAAGCCAAGCAAACCTTTCTTAACGCTATCCACAGCTCAAGGGGAGGCCGATGACCCGTTATTATCATTTGAAGTTGGAAACAGAGTATTAGTAAAGTATGCCCAGCCAGGCACTTTGATGTTCAAAGGATATACTAATTTTGATAACGGTTATTGGGCTGGTGTGGCACTTGACAAACCTGAAGGCGACCACGATGGAACTTACAGAGGAGTGAAATATTTTGTGTGCGCTAAAGATTGTGGTGTATTTGTCAGACCTGACCAAATTTCGCGTCTCTTGGAAGATAGCGAATGTAGTTGTGATTACACTGGGGATGAAGATTCATTCTCTGATGGTGATGCTCCATCCAAAGGGGCCAGTCATTCTGCAGACAGTGACCAAAAGAGGACAGGATATACGGAAGAGGAATCGGAAGATGTTTGCAATACAGAAGGTCCAGCATCAAAAGAAAACAAGTCTAGATCGCACACGTCCTCCTCATCAGTAATAAATCATGAGTCTCTTAGCTGGAAGCACAGTGAATTCACCCTTCCAACTTGTTCGGCAGGTTTTGAATCTGATAAGGAAACAACAGAACGGATGGAAATAGAACAGACCTTTGCAAATGTGCTTCCAGTCAGAAATAAGGACAGCCTCACAGGGGAATTTGGCATCAGCAGACATATTAGCTGCTTACTGCAGGATCAAGAGAGAAATAAACTGGCTGATGCTATCTCTAGTGAACTCACTACAAAACTTCTGCTTGACACTTTAATTGCATTCTCTGCAACAGCTGAACACAAATATAAAAGTGTCTGTGAAAGAAAAATGAGAAAAGATGGCTTTGAAAAAGTAGACAGTGGGAAAAGGTTGCTTTTTAAGAAGAATCACACTGATAGCTTCTCTGAACAATCAGCCGCAGTTTCTGATGTCTTATTGTGCCACTTTGATATGCTTAACAGTCACGGCCCTTGCACAGCACAAACCATAGTAGAAAAAATTATAACTAAATTTGTAGATGATGCACTGAAAGAATACAGGAAGATTAAAAGGAAACAAGGAGCAAAAGTAGATGAGCTATGTCACGGATCTGCTGAGACCGCTCAAGCCACATTGCCGGTAAGTATATGAAGTCAAAAAGCTATGGCTGTATCTACTGAAGACTTGAACCTCCATTTGGGCCCATGCAGGGAGATAGGCGTGTTGGTTCAATGGCTTTTCATCATTAATGAGTTCTGCAGTGTCAAGAGAAATATAGTTTGAACACCAAAATACCTTTTGGGACTATGCAAAGGAGTCATGTTCCTGTCTTTATTCCGTATCTCTGAAAGACAGCTCTGTCCATGTGGGGATAATCCAGAGTGGGAACTAAAAGTTGGGGACACACTTGGTGCCATTCTAGCATGCATTATCCTTACCCTAATCCAACCCAGCATAACTCTAGCCTATGAAGACTGCACCTGCAGTTTCCCAAGTGTATGTATGCAAGGGATGTTCATGGGATCAAAGCTGGTCCTGAGTACTTCACCCAAAAACTTTGTCAGGGTTAGGAAAACAGCTGATTTTGGAATAAATGGAACCCAAGCACATAGCTTCCATCCAGCTTGCCTGCATGGCAAGCTATAGACTCTAGAGCAGGGGCGGGCAAAATGCAGCCTGCGGGCCACATGCAGCCCGCCAGGCCACTCTATCCAGCCTGCGGGGCCCCTAAAAAATTTTTAAAATTAATATTAATCTGCCTTAGGCTGCCTGTCATGCAGCCCTCGATGGCTTGCCGAAACTCAGTAAGAGGCCCTCTGCCCGAAATAATTGCCTACCCCTGCTCTAGAGCCCTCCAGGCAGACAGCATCCAAGTTGCAAATCCCACCAATTGATTTTTGGTCTGGTCTGGGGGCTGGGGAGTTGTGGGAGCTCCTGCTTTCAGCCCATCAGCAATCCAGTAGGCAAGCTACAGCAGAGCTAGTACTTCAGGGATCCTATCTCTTGTTCAGCCCAGCTGGGAGTCCTAGCTCAACCAGGCACCTCAATTTATGATTCTCATTTATTTTGGCAAGGTCGCTTCCACCACTGCTGTTGCTGGGCAATCAGCAAACTAAAAAGAATCAAATCGGGCTCATTCAGCAGGTGCAAGTGCTTCCAGGTTCTCCAGATCTGCAGCTACCCGGTGGGAGAGGAGGCGACAGCCAGGGCTGGACCTGATGATCTCGAGGGGTCCCTTCCAGCCCCTAACCTCTATGAATTCTGGATAACGATAACATGTTTCAGTTCAGAAACACCACATTTTGGGTGTTTTTCAAAACTAAATAACTTGGGGTTTGAATCCTGAAAAAAAAAGAGAGACAGTTGTATTGGCTTTTTCTTCCAATTCAGAACAAAAGCTTTCTAAAATCTTAAATCATCTCACAGGGCTGAAATTTGATTGCTTGAAGTAGCTCAACTGAAGAGCAGTAAAACTTAATGTATTGGGGGCATATTAACCTGATTCTCTTTGAGGGCCACGTATACATGAATGTGGTTTCTAACTGGTATATGGCATCTTGAAATGTCTCTCTCTAAATATGTGTAAATCCAGTACCTCTGAAGGAGATGCATGGGAGTGTAATGCAGCTTTTCTTTTTTTCTTTTTTTTTCACTCAAGTTCCTTATAAAAATCCTTGATGCTGGTGTTTTTGGAAGTGCTGAAGGCTTGGATCAGCTCATTTCTGTCCAACCTACCCAGGAGCTAAAACTTCAGAGACAAAACCTGTACGGATTAGATCAGTGGCATTCTGCTCCTTGGAAGAAGACAGTGGAGGTTCCTCTGTTGGTCCCACATAACAGGTCCTATGTTAAGACACTTTCGGCACGTGCTGTAGAGGAATTATGGACTCCTGAAAACATATATACAAACTGCAGGAGGATCAATGTGCCAAAGGCTTTTAAAGATCATGACATCTCAGATGATGATTTGGAAGCAGAAAGCAAAAGGATATATAATCAGGTATTTTAAAAGGGTTACCTGCTGTTCTCTTTCTTTTTCTTTCCCCATTGTCTTTTTTAAAGTTACACATGTAATTTAAGTTGATTTAAAATATACTGACTTTAGTAAAGGGATATCAAAATGAATATAGAAAAAAGCAATGTGACCAGATTGTTTCTACTAAGCTACTGTGAAATAAAATATACGGAGGATATACAGTGTTGTGATGCAGCCATGCTGTTAATATGCACCAACTGCCCCAGTAGACACTAACTGGGAAAGCTGGTGCATACAAAACCAGCATCTCTTTGTTCATTATTGAGGAATAGCAGCAGTACATAAAACACTTGTCCTACCACAGCAGATCCTTGGATGCTACTGTACTGAAAGTGGCCAGTGTTTGGAGTCTCATGGTCTTAGGCTATGGCCACTGAGAGGACCATAATCACAGTTACTGTATAGAAATGTGAA
>NW_005841869.1:482960-490856 GCF_000455745.1 Alligator sinensis
CTTCCCTGGCTGTTTCTCCACCCCATTTCACCAGCTCTAAAATGACTTTTGAAAAAGTATCAAGGTGAGATTCCATTCATTTTGTTGTGTTTCCTCATTGTTGCAGATTATATTTGATTTGACTCAGGAGCTGTTGCAAGAAGAATATGCAGTAATGGGGAATCCAAACACTTATCCGTGGCTGAAAGAAAACCTGGGTTCTCGTTGCTCCAGACGTCTTCAGAGGAAGCCAGATGTCAATGAAGTCAAGGTATATCCTGGCAAGTTAATGTTTTCTGAAAGTCCATATAGATCTGCCCGTGCAATGGGTAAAATGGTTAAGAAACGTGCAGTACCTAGGGCAATTATGGTGCAACTCAGGTGGTGATAAAAGGGGATGGTCATTCTCTAATAGATGCATGAAAATGGGGTGAGATTGGTTAGTTAATATAAAAATTTCCAACAGCACGTAGCATTCTAAACTTTGCAATTATGAAGAATTAACCTGCAGACACATGTGCTACAGCCTGGAGATGCTTTTATGTTAAAAGGAATACAGTTTGGGCCTCCAAATCTCCTAGTCAGCTTCCAAAACGTCAGGTTTTAAAAATGCAGTATTTACTGTTTATAATCTTGAACCAAAACTCAGAATTCATCTTGTCCCATATACAACCCCTGACATTTCCATATTAAAACCTGGACTTCAGTTCTGGAACCCACATCTCGCACTTGCACCTTTCATAATGGCAGATCTATGATGCAGAGAAATACAGATCAGTCTCTCTTATTTTTCAAGTCTATTATTCAGGGAGAAATTATAAAGATAATGAACTTTGAAAAAAATGACTTGGAGATGAAGAGGAAACTCCTTAATATGACAAAGTATGGAAACTGTAAAAGGGACAGAGTGGACTTGATTCTGGTAAGCAGACACTGCTGGGGGAGATTTTTTTTTTACTAGAGTTAAGAAAGTCAGTAAGACTTGTATGCTTGCAATGAAGCCATCTTTACTTAAAATAACTTACTGGTTCATAAAAAGTTATAATATCCCTGCCTTTACATTTATTATCACTCTTATTACTAGTATTATTATTAATATAATAAGAGCAATACTAATACTAGTTGATTATTATTACTATCCTTACTGTTATGTCAAAGGTTTTAAAGAAACTCAGTGTCTGAAGGGCTTGAATGCTCTCGTGGTTGATATCAGTAGGAAATGACAGTAATCAAAACATAGTTTTGGGGCTTGAATTATTAATTATGCTGACTCCACCTATAAAGCTGAACAAAATAAAATAAGCATGCTCCTATGAGGTGCTGAGTGTCTGGCTCCCAGCCAACCAAGTACTTAAGCCTGCATTTAGCTTGAACCATGTGATTTCTCCTATTCATTTCAACAGAACAACCTTCATGCTTGAAGTAAAGCATGTATTTGGTGCTCTGCTGAATAACGACCCAACTGCTCAGACACTTGGCAGGACCGAGCCCTTATGCTCGATGCAGACAACATTCCTGTCTGTGTTACGTTTTAGATCCAGGAACTCCACAAAGAAGAATCTCAGTGGATTTACTACGACGATGATGAATTGACTGTGAAGAGGAGACTAAGTGACGACATTTTTGACAGCTTGATCCTTGATACAGTCCGAGTTCTTAACGAGATCTACCTGAGAAGAACTTGTGATTAGGAGTTTTGCTTAGCAGCCTGCGAGGGCGGAGGCTTAACATGCTCTGATCTGAGGGCAAAAAGACCCACAACCATGCACTGATGAATTTTCATTCTGAAAGGTGCACCTAAGCGCAGGGTGCTGCTGGTCTAAGTTACAGATTTTTATGTGCTATGAAAACAGAGCAAACAAGTGACTCGAGGATGAAACAAAATCAACTAAAAAGTTGCAGTGATCCCATGTGAGCTTAAAACTTAGCACTCTTCTCAGATGGGTGCCACACAATCTAAATTCTCCTCTAGCGACTAAAGTTTTACTCTGGTTTTTATTTATCTGTACTTTGATGGAGTCAGCACTTTACTCGCATATGCATTTTTAATAGCACAATTGGTGTTAAAAAATTGCCTATTACTAGCCTATAAATTATATATAAACAAGGTTCAAAAACAATTTATCTGCAAATAACCTTATTTTTTGTTGTTGCATTTAGATTGGGTACGATGCCTTGTGAATCGTACATTAAAAGCTTTGCAAAATGGAGAACAAATATACGTGCCTATGTTTATAATATACACTGTGCATATGTAATAATACTCGCAAGTATTTAAGTTGTTGCCACTCCCTGAGGCTTGGGATCAGCTTCCTTGGGAGAAGGGACTGTATTCCTATACTTGACCATAGAAAACAGGTAGCACTTGCTTCCCAAGGATGACATCCTACCCACAAAAGAGCCACCTGCATTACTTAAGCACTGCACATGTGCTGTGTGTGCGCAAACTGGGTGCAGCACAGAGGTTCAGGGTACCTGCAAATCCCTTCTATGCTGGGTAAAGGGTCTTCATGGTGACCCTGCATAGACTGGTGGGAAGGCCAGTTTCACTTCATACTTTCCACTCTTGTACCATGAGCTTGCCCCCAGAAACCTTGGCCTTCAGTGTCCCTTCTGATATTTTGCTTTCCATTTAACTTATGCCCAACTAACTAAAGATGGAAGAAACATGATGTCTGTCATCTTCCCCTTGTTCGTTCTGCTTACGTGTGATCTCTTGCCCCATCCTATGTCTGTGGTGACAGGTTCTGTCTGCTCCTCTTGTCCAATACATTGTACAATGAGACCCCATGCATAGGCACTGCTATAATAATTAATAATACCCTACAGGTCACCCTATGCATAGGCACCACCATAATAATTAATAATACCCTACTGGTCAGACTAAGAGAGGGCTTGCTGGATCTGTGACCATACAAAAACCATGACCCAACACCATCACACCTGACATAAAGAGGCTGTAGCTGCATGCCAGCCTAACAAGCTGCAGAGGCAACTGCAGAGAGACTCACCAGCAGCCCCTGTCCTGGTTCTAGACTGTGGGACTATGGGGATTTCATTTCCCCAAGCCCTCCCCAAATTGAATCTACCTGCTCAGGTTTGGCACTCACTTGGAACACTGATGCTGGCTCTGTGTATTAATTCAGCCATACTGCTTCTGCTCCTTAGAAACCTGCTGTCCCCTGTGCCAATGGTTTATATGAACCCCTTCACTTGACAAGGCTACCATTAGACTGAAGAAAACCTTGAAGAACATAATGTAGGAACAATCCCGGGCCTGGCTGGAGCAGGGGTTGCAGAATGACTGAGTGGAGTCAGGGACTGTGATTTTATGCAAACAAACCACACATGGAAATATGATGCACTTTAAATAGATTCCTACTTGCTCAGCAACCTAGTTTTATGGAATGAATATGTTAACGAAAATAGTACCGGTAAGTCTTTAGTATGCACTTGGCACACATGAGTTTGTCTGAGTTCTTATAATTTGAGGAAGAATGTAGGCTGCATCAGTATGACTTTTATTCTAATAGGCAAAACTGGGAAAAGCAAGGCATTGGGAGGGGTATGTTGATATTTTGTGATCCAGATAATTTTTCAGTGTGTTCCTGCATTTGCATTTTCCTTCTACATTCAGAGAAGAAGGATTGATTTCTTTTTAATGGTTACTGTTTTAAACAGACATGATTTAATAGATAACTTGGGCCCAATTTTTGCTTCTATATGATTTGTTCCTTGTATAGTTTGATAGTACTCAGTGGGTGCGTCTACATGAGATGCTTACTGCGGGGTAGACTAATTAGCTCTACAGTAAATATTGCGTGTCTACACATGCACCCCTATTAGGCTGGAATAAACTAATTAGCGCCACAGCAAGGTAAAGGTAGTACTGGTAAATACAAGTACTATCTTCCTGCGGAGTTTTTTACTCCACAGCAGCACATGTGTAGACACTGCTTTGGTTGGCTGGGGCATGCCTGCTAGACCTGCATTGAAGCATGCTTGTGCCCCAGCCAGCCCTTCCACAGCACGCTGAGCCGGGGAAGCGGCCCCAGCCTGGCAGGCTGACCCCAGGGGCCCTCTGCCACCCGGGGCTGCTCCGACCTGGCTTAACGTGCTGCGGTCCCAGGCGCACGTGCAAACAGTGCACTCAGGAGCAATAAACTCTGCCGTGATAAGCACCAGAGCTCATTGCTTCCAGTTAATTGCAGGTGTAGATGCATCCAGTGACTAATTACAGGGGAGCTAAATCATTAAGTACAACCGATTCCTTCATATCTTGCTTAATCAGGGAATCTTTCATAAAGAAATGAGACAAGTTCACTTAATACAAGCATTTATGCACTATTTAAGGTTCAGTTTTGTTGGACAAAACAAATGTTTCCTGTGTGTATATTTTAAAATTCTGATACTTCAAACTAGTTTTTGCACTGAATCTTTCTTTAAGCTTCTTGAACAGATTAAATAAAGCATATGGAATTTTCAATTGACTATCTTTTTTTGTCACAACCAACCGTGTGAATTTATGACTCGTGTACTACGCTTATTATGATTTTATTTCTTCTTTGCATGGCCATAGCTCCAGGAGTTATCAATAAGGGATCCAAGTCTTGTTATGCTAGACATTCGACATACGTATAATGTAAAGACATTAACAACGTAAAGCTTCCACCGTAAGAAGATAACAGTTGAAAGCCCTGAACCTGCAAAGACTGTTGCATACCCTCAGCTTTACACGCTAACAGTAGTCTCTTTCTTGTAGTCGGTGTAATCACGATTGGTAAACTTAAGCATGTACAAACATTTCTGGAAATTCAGGACCTAAGTGAGTCTAACTCCAAGTTTGCTCCTGCCCTGAGTTTACCAATATCTATACACTAAAGCACCCTATTTTTCTCAGACTTTACACTTATCTAACAACAGCATCCTCCGAATTCCTGTTAGAAATGAAACTGTATTTTAAATATCAATTATATCCATGAATGGGTGGATCAAGGACTTGGCTGTTGTTGTATTCAAACTGGTGGATCGTATAGGACTGTTTGTTACTCTTGAGAGACAACCATTATACTAACAATCAGGAACTTGAGTGAAGCCTGAATCTTTGTAGGATAGCTAGATATAGAAGAAGGACATAGCTATAAAGTAACTCCTACTGATGAGAATAAGAAGTGGATGCACAGAACATGCCGGACATATTTAATATCCTCCACCATTATGTGTACAATGCCTTTGACTTTGGCACCCAGATATATTGACCTGTTCAGTCAGTGGCAAGACTTCAATATCAAGATTACTCTACTTCAAGGTCTAATATTTTGCTTGCCTTGGCTTTGATCAATATTAACCTCCTGGGTCAATAAATCTTGATACTAGCCTCAAGAGAAGTCATTATCTTTCATAGAAAATGATTATTTCTCAGTTAAACCCTACATTTAATTTTCCTGTAATCCATCTCTTTCAGCCTCACACAGTTAACAATTCCTCTTCTGAACAAAATGCACTCTAAAGTATCTTAGACGTTGCAGATTTTAAATTTCTCATTAGCAGTAACTACAAGATTTTCGATTCTTTGACCTACTTAGACTCTGCCATTGTAACAGTCTCATTCTGTTGCATCAAGCGTACAATAAAAATAGAGATGGAAAACTCTGTGGGTCAGATTCAGAGAAGAATATAGACTGGTGTAGCTTATGCACCAAGGAGTAGAAACAGCGGGGGGGAAGTAGCAGGATAAACAGCTAACAGGAGGGTGCAGGATAAATCAATGGGTAAGTCTTGTGTCACATTTGACTTTGGTCTGTTGAATGTTTATAGTGCATCGGCCAAGAAAAAATATTGCAAAAAATGTATTGTGAAAAATTGCAAACTGCTCTATCAAAACATGGATCTAGCAAAATATAAAAATGTATCCCAAATCTTGAGGATTTTTACTCATCTTTGTTTCAGAGATGCTTAAATGTCCATGTAAAAAAAACAACTGGAAATATGTATAGTGAATCTTCAACTGGGATGAGACTCCTGCCCCTACTAGCCCTATCGCAGAGGGTTTAGACTCCCAATGATGTACGTTTTACTTGTTTAAATTGCTTTGGTGCCTTTTAAATCTCATCCCCAATCACGAGCACATTGAGGTACACCGCTGAATCAGGTATATTGGCAGTTTCAGAAGCAAATCGGAGACACAAAAATCAGTCTCTTTCTTGGAAAAAATGTATGAAATTTACCTCTATGTCACTTCAGCCCCCAAAATAGAGTGCGAGACCCCTGAGTGTGTTTGAACTTAGCCTAATGTTAATAGGCTTTTTTCCCTGTTCTTTGGGTTGTCTATATTGACACGACAATGTGGTATAATACTAACGCGGAACAAGGATTCATGGCTGGGGGTCCTTAGATGCCGAACCTTTCTTAGTTATGCCATTCCCTATTCGTTGGCTTGGTCCCTTTTCCATTGCTTTGCTTTTTTGCTATAGTCGAATCTTATTTCATTACCAGATATCTGCTCTAAGGGGAATGGCGGTGGTCGTTTTATAAGTGTGTGCTTTTCGTTTGATGGAGGCAGCCAGCCAGCCACGTCCTACCGTGTCGAGCATCCATCCCTCACAGAAGTACCGTTCAGCAGACGTGATGGTGGCTGAATCCGGACCTCTCTTCTCAGAGGAATTTGTCATTTGCTTATTATAGGTACGGGTCACGTTCTCGTTGCTGTAATGTCTGGGCATCAGTGAAGTCCGGAGTAAACGAGCAAAGAAATAGATCCAACCTCTGGATTTTCACTGACTTCAGTGAAGTTTGGAGTAAATGATCAAAGACGGAGAGTCCAGTCTCTGGATTTTCCCTGATATTGGTGAAATCTGAAGTAAATGAGCAAATAAATAGATTCAACCTCTGGATTTTCACTGACTTCAGTGAAGTTTGGAGTAAAAAAAATCAAAGAAATCAGCTCCAATCTCTGGATTTTCACCTATATCAATGAAGCTGGGAGTAAAAGAAATCAAATAAACCTATTTCAAGCTCTGGATTTTCACTGACATCAGTGAAGTTTGGGGTAAATGATCAAAGAAATCGATTTCAGTCTCTGGATTTTCATGTATATCGATGAAGCTCGGTGTAAATGATGAAAGAAATCGATTTCAATCTCTGGATTTTCACTGACATCAGGAAAGTCTGGAGTAATTGAGCAAAGAGAGAGGGTCCGGTCTCTGGATTTTCTGCTATTGGTGAAATCTGGAGTAAATGAGCAAATAAATAGATTCAACCTCTGGATTTTCACTGACTTCAGTGAAGTTTGGGGTAAACGATGAAAGAAATCGGTTTCAATCTCTGGATTTTCACGGACATCAGGAAAGTCTGGAGTAATTGAGCAAAGAGAGAGTCCAGTCTCTGCATTTTCTGCTATTGGTGAAATCTGGAGTAATTGAGCAAAGAAATCGGCTCCAATCTCTGGATTTTCAACTATATCAATGATTTTGAGTAAAAAAAATCAAAGAAATCGGTTCCAAACTTCGGGTTTTCACTGACATCAATGAAGTCTGCAGTTTAAAAAAAAAAAAGGAAGAAATCGGCCCCAATCTCTGGATTTCCCCTGAAATGAGTGAAATCCGGAGTCAACACAGGAGTGCAGGCGCAGATTGCCACCTCTGGCTTTTCCTATTTCCCGTGCTGAGGAGCGGGGCCCGGCCTGGCTCTCCGCTGCCATGGGGGAAGCCCGGCGTCAAGGAGCTTCTCCCTGCCGCCCCCGCGAGGCACGAGGAGGAGGAGGCGGAGGGGAAGCGGGGCCCGGGGGGCTCTCTCGGACGCATGGATGAGGAGGGCCAGGCTCTACTAGGCCCGGCCCGTTGCTACGCGACCGGCTCGCGGTCCAACATGGCGGCCGCCTGTCGCTACGCAACCAGCAGCCCTCCGGCTCGCCGTCCA
>NW_005841869.1:490962-495222 GCF_000455745.1 Alligator sinensis
CGCCTGGGTGGTGCAGTTCTACAGCTCCTCGTGCGGCCACTGCATCGGCTTCGCGCCCACCTGGCGGGCCCTGGCCGGCGACGTGCGCGGTGAGTCCGGGCCGGGCCCCCCAGGGGCGAGCAGAAATGTCTCCGAAAGAGCCGGGGGATAAAGCCATCGGGGACTTGTGAGGGCGGGGGTTGACACCTTGTATGGCAGGCCCTAAAATCCCACTCACGCGCACACACCTGCCAAGTGTCGTGGGTTTTGGCATCCCAGAGACGCCGGACAGATCTCTCTCGATGCAGACAGACAGATCTCCCTCGATCCAGTCAGACAGATCTCTCTCTCTCGATGCAGACACACAGATACGAGAGAAATAAACGTTCTTACCAAAAAGAAAAAAAACACCATTTGAGATTGTGAACTCCTCGAGATCAGGACTGTCGCTTGTCTCTTTATTGGCAAGGTGACTAACCTATTTTTAGGGCTCAGTGTTATACCCTGGACTTGAGTGTTGCCGATATAATAAAGATCTGAACTCTGTGACAGAGCTCTGCGGAGAAATGAGAGGAGAAAAAGGACGGCGCGGTGTAAAAACCAGAGCTGTAAGCCAGATTTTTAGACGTAGACAAGTCACGCCGTTCGGATGAAGGGAAGGAAAAATTGCCGCTGCATTTTTGGCAAAACTTAACACAGAGGAGAAGAGAGATCGGTGAATTCGAGGGCAATCTGCTGCAAAGAAAATTGTTCGGTTTAAGGGGCAGATCATTTTTACCCCCTTTAAAAAAAGGCCTGGAAAGTAACCACCTGCAAATTAGTGAGGTTTGGCACATGTTATCATTGTGCAATATGCAGCTTCACCTGCTCGCTTGTTTTGTAGGTGCTGAAATGCTTCCCTGTAATTATAGATCTCCTGCAAGGAAACAAATTGGTCCTTTTCTTTAGGTGTTGGTTACCTTAAATATCTGCAGGTTGTGGTGCTGAGAAGAACGGAGATTAAACTGGCACAAAGTTTCTGAGTAGCGTCATGTTTTGTGTTTTTTTTTATAAATTCCTTTAACAATGGATAAACGGATGCCTTTATAGTTGGACGGTTCTAGTTTGCTTTTTAGAGATGCCAGCACTTAACCCTCTCCGATCGTCTGTCCCATTCATGTGCATAAGTATTGAATGCCAGATACAGGTGCACTTTTATGCATGCATATTTTCTCATGTGCACAAATGGAGGCCAGGTCAACAAGCAAGTTGAAATTGCATCCCAGCGTGGTTGTTGCAGCGAGCGCTCTCCCAGCAGGTAGATGGGATCTCACACAAACCAAAGACCCGTGTTCCCTAATCTCTAACCCTTCTGAGCGTGTAGATGGATTTATTTACGTGCTGTTTATCATGGTTCAGGAATGTATGTGGGAGTCAGTTGGTTTGAGACGAAAAGGAATGCAAAAGTCTAGGACTCTTGGAAAAGTTTATCATGGTTAACACTTAATCTTTGACTTGTACACGGTCAGCTTCTACCCCCTGTTCTGGTGAGTCTTTGTCCAAAATTGCGTTTAAAATCTGGTTTTTCCTTATTATTATTCTGGAGAAAAGTAAGAACAAGGAAGTGCCAAATACGAGGCTAAGGCACGTGATACGGGAGCGTGGATGGAACAGAACTTTTGTCAAATCAAATACGGTGGCAGGAACTTAGTGCAGTTGACAGTTGTAATATGTGCTCCTCAAAGAAGTCAACTTTGTCATCCCATCAACATGGAAAGCACATCACCGTGACAGTAGGAGTTTAAACTGAACCCCCCCCACCCCCGAATTAACTTTCTGATCATGTAACCGAGTTTTATCAGGTTTTATTAAAAAGGTGTTTGGCTTGCTTCTAAATGCTGTATAAAAGTAGCAAAAGCGGATTGTTTATAGATTAGCATAACAGCAGGTTGCCTGTACATGAAATAACTTTCCTTGTTTATGGCAAGTTCGCAGAGCACGTATTTGTCGGCTGGTGCATTCATTTCCAGTCTGACCGCCTGAGTCGGAAACAACACGATTGAGTTTGTCCTTGACCGGAGTGTTTACTTCCCATGACATCCATTGAAAAACATACTTGAGAACATATTCTGTAGGCAAACCCTAATCTAAAATGAGAGGACACTGGTTAATCTGCAGAGTTGGGGTGGACAGGCTTGACGTGTTTCTTATCATTTTCACTGTAATACTATGAATTCGCAGTTAGTAGTGCTGTCATTTCCCTCTCTTTGATCTCACAGTTAATTCAGACTCGCGTTTTCTACAACCGAACAAAAATAAGTGCTGGATGCCAGAAAAGTGTCCGATAAAAAATAAAATGGGAAAATAGGCAGACAGCGTGTGACTGCATACTGTGTCACTGTCACGTGATGGTGCTCACAGTGATTTTTTTTTTTTTGCCATAGTTGTGGGTGTTTGAATCATATGCCAGAAAGGTTTTGCTACCCCTGTTTGTAGGCATAGTGGAGGAGCTGCTATAAAATCAGTTAAAACTTGCTTATTATTTTAACCATTTTGGTTTGTTGACAACTGAGTAATGTCAGCGGCATAAATTGCGGTACTCTGAATCCCGTAGGATAGTAGATGACAAAACAAATGCAGTTCTTTCCTAAAAAGAAACTGCTGGCTGACAGGTCATACTTACGAGACGGAATGAGAGAAACATGTTTTGAAGACTGATTTTAGGTAAGAGAGATTATTTCTGGAGTTAGAACTTGCAGTAAGTAGTGCGTGTTGGGATGTATAAGGAAAAGTACCTTTGCTCTCTCTTAAATTGGATTTTAATGGGGCCTCTGATTTGGAACCTCTACCCATGCTTCACTCAGAATAGTATTTCTCCTGTGTCAGGTGGGGGGTTCAAGTTATTACTTTTGGAAAAGGCTTCTCACTGTAAACTCAGCGAATTTGTAGCTCTTTTTAAGAACAGCCGGAGAGAGAGTACAACTCGGCATATCATAGAATTGGACTTTGCTGACAGTTAACGTTACTGTGACTGGCTAAAAAACAAGAAAGTATACGTGTTCTTAAATCTCATAGGAATGATTGACAGTTTCTGCCTCGGGTTTATTTTTTGTTATTGATGGGCATTATTGCATTTGCAGTTTGTTAGTTCAGAACTGGCACTGCCAGCAGTGCAGCTGATTTGTGCGGCATCCCGAAACGTTTCTCTCCTAGAATCTCGAAGGGTTGACTTTAATAGGAGACTGATGTGAACTGTCACAATGGTAGGTTTATAGAAAATGGGACGATTTCACCCAAAGGGAACTCTGAGTATTTACATTTCATGATTGCTTTATGCAAACGCTAGACTGGTTTTCAGATCTCGAGACTGAGGTCTGGTCTAAATAAGAAAGTTATATCAATTGATCTAAATGGATTTAGGAATGTATTCAGTTAAATTGATGCGATGCTTGTTTGTGGGCACAGGGCTTGCATTAATGTAGCTCACTTGTATTCCTTTGTGTGCACTTAAAGTCTTAATTTCCTATAGCAGTGGTTGCAAGCTGAGAATAAACTTCTGAAAGCAAAACTATTTTTGCTTTCAGCAATACCTTGTATTCAGCTGGAGCTTAATTTACACGTCGAGTTTAACTTGCACTTCCAGTTAGGTATTCACTTCCTTTAAAATAGAGTATAGGCTTAGAATCAGTCTCAGTGTATTTGCAAGTTCTAATATATGGTTTAATAACCCACAGTTATTAAAGCTGCTCTTATTGGGTATATTTAGTGATACAGTTTAAAGGCAATCGAAACTTGTCTGTAAAGGTTGCCTTGGGGCTGAAATTCCACAAGCCAGTTCTTGATGCAGAGGTTACATGGGGGGTGGGGGGAGACAAAAAAAGCCCTACCTCTCTAACCAGCCCTTCCTAAGTTGACACTTAAGTCTCCTTCATTGAAATTATTCATTAAACAAAGATGTCTTCAAAAACCTTATCATTAGCTGTGAAATATCTTACTTGTTAGTAGTTAACATCCGATTGGAAGGTATTTTTGAGAGAAGCTCTACAAAAGTCTCATTTTCTGTTGCTATAAATTTAGAATGAGAAATACTATGAAGATAGCATGTGCATACAGGGAAGAACACAAAAGAAAAGGGGTGTAATAAGACTTTGTCTCTTCAGTGATATGTTGAGGCTGGTAAGTTGGATGCTTTAGAATAGTGAAGACGGACAAATTAACCTACCCGTGGATTTTTACAGTTTGTAGATCAATTCAAAATATTGGAACATAGAGGAAAATGATCAGTTTGGCTGGAAAACGGTT
>NW_005841869.1:495253-530121 GCF_000455745.1 Alligator sinensis
ATTAGCTGTCTTGATTTAATTGAAATTGTATTACTTTTCCTCTTGCATGCATTTTGTGATGTACTGACAGCTTCGAATGTAATTTGTTCATTGATTGTTTTACCCAAACATTTAACCATCTGTTCCTCTAACCTGTATTTTTGGAACAATTTCCAGTACCTATATATGCGTAGCAAAATATCACTTCTGCTTTGAAAGTACTGGATGAAAGTTGACCCATGAAATATTGGTACGTGAATGTGTGTGACTGTTTAATAATGCAGTAGTAGAAAATCTTGGTACTTGTTCTCATTCCACCGTTACTGAGCTCTGTTTAGGCTTTAAAATGACAGACGTATTACTGAAAAAAATCTAATATTCCGTCATTTTACAGTCTTATGTTCTGTCATGTCTTAAAATGCCACGGCTTGATGCCACTGTAAATATAAACAGCCTAGGCAATGCGTTATAGTGGTGAACAGAAGCAGGGCTTTCACGTCCCTTAGAAAACTAAAGGCTGCTTTTTAAAGAGGAGTGCTAAGCAACACGCATCCCAGCTGGTGCTCTTTAACCCAAGTGTCTAGCTAGAGATGGGCTGGCATTGTTGCAAAATAGGCTATTTGCATTAGGTTTATAGTGCTTCTGTTCTTTGTGTGGCAGGGGATGAAGACAGGTGGAAAAGGGAGGAGGAGTAGTGAAAGTTGAATGAGACAGATACCCTGAAGCCAAACTTTTTTTTATTTTGCATTTTATTTGATAAAATGGACTGTTGTGTCTTTTGTGTTCCTGTGAATACGTGTCCATCTGCTCTAGAATGCTTATAGTTACCGCTGGCGCCTGTTCAGCTGTTGGCATCTTCAGCACAACTGAAATTCTCAATCAGCTGCGCCATCCTTCCTTCAAAGAAAGACAAAGGTGGAGCTACCGGTCAAAAGAAGCCCAGCACAGAAATGTCAGTTGAGTTTTGAACTTGATGAAATGTTCATGTTCTTTGACACAGAGCACAGAGGCAAGTGTTTAGTATTAACTTGTTTTAACCGGGGCTGGACCCGATGATCTTACAAGGTCCCTTCCAGCCCTGATGTCTATGAAATGTAAAGGAGTTTGTTGATTTACAAGAACTGATAAAAGAAACCATCTTCCAAAGAGATTTCACTTATCGTGATACATCTTCAACTTCTGCCAAAGCTCTTTAGTGCTTTAAAGTGACTCCCTGGGAGTGCCCTGGAAGTCCTTCTTCCTTACTTGAGCTGCAGTCAGGAGAAACTGGGGTGAGGAGGGGAAGAGGAAAGGCCTCTCATATTCTCACATATCCAAGTGCAAATTAAGGCCCTTTCTACACCCCCCCTACCAGCCACAGTAGTGTTTTTAGACATAGTGGTCAAGCATCAGAAAAGGTTTCCTCAGGGCCATGTTTGAAAGCTACTTGCTAGCATGATTATAGAAGCACAGTTCCTCTGTAAAAGGTAGGCAGAATTTTGTTGGAGGAGGTTAGCCGTAGTGCTAACAGACACTGCCATGCACTGTTCTGCATTCAATTCCTACAGCGGTTTCTGAAAACTAAAGTGACCAGGCCATGTCTGTTGTGCTCACCAGGCTTTGCACAACTGCACGTGCCTGAAACTGCTTTCGACGTTATCACAAGCACATTTGTGGGCTGAAAAACTTCATGTTGAAAACCTAATAATGTATTTTCGCTTAAGTGTACTCTTACCATCTGTTGTGCCAATTGCACAAAGCTATTAACTGTGCTAGGTTAGGTGTATGCAGTATGATAATTGAGAAAGATGTGGTCTTTGATTTCACTTTAGAGTGCATCTTTCCTTATTGAGATTTAAAATGACCTACTGAAGCTAATTGAGTTACACTGATTGCAAAACATACGAACTGTCACTACGGGTTTGCTTACTGCTCACAAGGCAGACACTTCAAACTTTTCTCTTCTCTTGACCTTCACATCATGTTATGCTTTATCACCAAAATAAAAACATTCTTGATTTATTTGTAGATGGAAAAAATCTGTCTTCAAAATCGTAAGACAAGCGCTGTATCCTAATAGAAACTGCCCTTGAAATAATATCCTAGTAGAACAGCTCAGCAAGCGTGTTGTCATGCTGAAAATATTGAACCTCAGATGTGGAAAATATCAGCTGTTCTAAGTCAGCGTAAGTTTTTCTTTTTAAAGGAAGGGAGCAGAGAGGGAGTGGATAATGGATCTATGTTGGAAGTCAGGAATAAAGGAGGCCAAGAACTTGACCTTTATATCGGCGCTTGCCAAACCATGGTCTGCAGGGCCATGGAAAACGTACCATGGATTTCACTGCCCCTTCCCATACCAACTCCAAGTGCAATGCCAGAGCTGCAGGACAGTCTGTAAGTGTGTTGTGGGGTTGACAGTGAGCTCTATCCAGCAGCTGGCATCTCAGGACAAAATCTCTTCCCTCTCTTTTATCTCAGTCGTACACTGATTTTTTCCCAGAGAGGAAAGACTAGGCGTTATTGGTAGGAATACTAGAAGCATGTTAACATGTACTTGATTCCACGTTATGCAAGCTGTACCGTACCTTTGGTGCAGAGTACTGAAAATTAGCCTGGATTTAATCAGACAAGGAATCGCAGCAACAGCTGCTTCTTTCTAGAAATCTACTGAAGACAGACCAGGTGTTTAGACCATTTCCTAACTTTATGACTTTTACACGCTAAACGGAAAATGCTATTTTAAGAGTCGCTCTGTCATCATGAGAACAGCAAACATTGACTTTGCAATATCATGTGAGAGCCTCGGGAACATTCAGCTTGAGGCCTGCAAAACAATATTTACTTTTATTCTACCAACAGACATCCATGATCTTCCAAGTAAAAATGGAATGGAGTTAATTGTAACCGAGTCCTCCTGGGAAATGCTTGAAGTGTGATAGAGCTCCAAGTAGTCCTCTACCAATGACACTTTTTATTATCTGTGTAAAGAAGTTTTGTGTTTAAAACAAACAAAAACAAATGCACAATTATTTTGGTCATACTTCAGCCATTTTGATGTGTCTTAACATTCCCTGAATTTTTTGCCTCAATTTTATTTTCATTCGTTATAAATTCCTAGAGAGCATGAATGTATCTTTTCTGGTCTAAGTAATTACAGATACCCATTGCACAAACTTCAACAGTAGCATAGCCCTTAGATTCCAGAAGTCTCCTTTTATTTAACATTCATTTTCATTGCCTCTTTTTGTTTTGCTGTCACAGAATATGAATATTAGGGCTGAATGCCTTGGCTTAGGTAACATTTTTCTTTTCCAAAGTTTTCATCCGGAGTTTTATTCCTATATTTTTTAAAGAAGTTTTTAGTGGGGGCAGATGACAGAACAAGGAGCAATGGCTTCAAGTTGCAGCAAGGGAAGTTGAGGTTGGATATTAGGAAAAGCTTTCTCCCTAGGAGGGTAGTAAAGCACTGGGACAGGCTTCCCAGAGAGGTGGTGGACTCTCCATCCTTGGAGCTTTTTAAGACCCAGGTAGACAAAGCCTTGGCTGGGATGATGTAGTTGGGGCTGGTCCTGCTTGGAGCAGGGGGTTGGACTAGGCGGGACCCCCGAGGTCCCTTCCAGCCCTCATTGTCTATAATCCTATGAAGTTTAACTTGTCTTCCCTCTGTCTCTGTCCACATGCTCTTCTCAGTCTTAGGAGGACATATATCAAATACTGCAAAACAAGCAGTTCCTATGAGATTCCTAATTTAATTTGGCAGCTTGGGGAATTTAGGTCAGAAAGGCATCTAAGCTGTTGAATGCTTTTCCAAATTCCAGGTTTCCTATTGATGACCTCCTGCATAAAGAGTTTATTTAAGGACTGTTAAAAAGGATTAAATGGATAGTACAGCAAAGTGATGTGAGCTAACATTAGATGACAGATTTTTAGTGGCGAGGGCTCGCTTTTGAACTTTTCTCCTAGACTAGAGGACGTCTGTAGTCATGGCTGTTTCTTGAGCATCCCTGTTTGAGTTGTGGGATGAGCGTTTAACTTGCTCTTCTTAACAAATTTTCTGCACAGACCAGGAAGAAAGGTTGCTGAAAAGTGTAGCAGAATTAGCTGGATGAGTTTTGGGTGGTTTTCTTTTCTTTTAACTACTGGATATTTTCTATATAGTGTTCACACGCCTCAATATATTTAAATATGTATTGGCAGTGTGTCATTCAGCACAATTTTAAATTATTGGTTAGAAGCAAAAAGAAAACCTGTTAAATACATCCAGGTTTTCATTAGAATCATTTGTTTAAAATATTCTACACAATTTATCATTTTAAACAATTTGCTGGGTTTTTTGATAAAATGCTTCATAAAACTTTAAGCTATACCCCAATTAATCTCCATAATACTGTATTTGCTCAGATATCTTACAGATGCATCCAACATGTGTCTGGACAGCAATTACACTTAGGACTGCTTTCATTAATCAAAATATAAGCTTTGTGGGTTTAATTAAGGATTGTGCATTTTGTAAGTCAGAAAAAATTGCAAGTTCAGCAAAAGGCAGGTCCGTGTTACCATCAACTATGATAGAAGATGCGTCATCCTATATAATCCTGTCATCGGAAGGCATGGAGATGTGTAAACACTATGTTCATCTTATAAAACTGACCTGCAAAATAAATGTAACTTAACTAACTGACTTGCCTGGAATACTTGTTAAAGTCAGGTTGTCCTTTATTTCATCCACCTGGACTGAATACATGCCTTTAGCCTTGATAAGGCATGTGTGTCACTTTTCAAGTTTCTTTTTCTTCAGATTTAATAGAAATATTTCTCTCCAGTGTACTAAATTAAGTGTTCAACAGTCTTCAAGTTCAGTAGATCCAAATCCTGTTGAGGGTTCAAATGCAGGACCCATGAGACAAACAGGGCGTGATAGTACACTGTTAAGTCTGGGAGTTTTGCTATTGGATTTAAAGGCTTAGAAGCAGTCCCTAAGATTAGATTCCTGATAATTTATGCACCAATATGAAAAGCTGCTCTTTATTTTCAGACTGGGAACCTGCCATTAGAATTGGTGTGCTGGATTGTGGGGAAGAAGACAATTATGAGACTTGTAAAGAATATGGTATTTACTACTACCCAACCTTTAGGGTAAGTGGCACAATAAACCCGATTAGACAACTGATACTCATTCCCGTGTATGAAAAATACTTGTTCAAAGCCTAATGTGTTGTTCTGCGTACTCTAATCTAGGATAGCAAAACCTTCTGCTCATGACTAAAACAGCAAATGTATTCATCGGGAATGTTGTGCGTTGCTGCTTATTTTGTGTTAGACTGTTTTTTTCTTTTGCAGGGAAACCTGAGATGCTGATAAAATGTGCTTTCAGGCTTAGTCAGTAAAATGAAATAGCTGATGCAATCTAGGTTAGCGATTGTCCAAAAACAGTGGATTTGAAAAATTCTGAGAAGAGACGTGGCAACAGGAAGCAGTATATTATTACAGGCATTTGTCTCCCATTGCTGCAGCACCTGGATGCAATATATTTGTTAATGTCAGGTTTTTTATATACTATACTATATTCAAATGTTAAACAATATTGATAGTTGTGTACGTTTTATCTCCATTTGATGTATGAAAGTAAATCCAGTTATTTGAAGCTGATAGATCAGGGACAAAGCTGGAATCTAGTAGCTGATTGCACAAGTGTCTGTGTTGAAGCTAGCCTTTTAAATTTTGCATCAGTCCTTTGCTGGCCTCATATCACTCTTCAGTTGGCAGCTCACCTAAGCTGAATTGAAAATGCTTCATTATGTTTGCCAGGAGAATGGAGAAGAGTGTACAAAACAGAAATCTTGCATCTGAAAATGAAAATTCAACTTCTGTTTTTACAATGTTACTGGCATTTCCTACTGTGCAGTCTTCTTTATAATTCATAGGTGAGAGTTAAATGAGTGCATCCAAGCAAAAAAAGTTTGGTATGAGCTGCGGGGGGAAAAGGAGGGCGTTTCACTTTAGAAACTGTTTGCTTTTCTCAGATGCAGCAAACAATAGTTTATTTTTAGGCAGAAATCTGGGCAGGCTGGCATCTTACAGACTCATTCATTCAGAGAAGCATGAGATTTCAGTGGCTATAACTGACTTCATCAGATACTAGAAATTTGATTTCTGAGGCTCAAACCTGATTCATTCCTTACCAAAACAGTTTCAGTTTTTAACATTTTTAAATACACAGCTGCTTTTTGCTGCATTTGTTACTTTGTTACGCTATTACTTTTGTTTTTACCACTAGAGGGAGTTCAGGGTGTTCAAGGGAGGAGCACAGTTTTAGCATGTCCAATCATCAATTTAAATCGGCATCTAAGATCCTGAACCTGCCTATGGTCCCAGGGACTTGAGTGGAATGTATGAAAAGTTCATCTTCAAAACACATCTTCTGCAGAGTCCGTGGGGTGTTTGTTATAAGTTTGTTAAATGACAGAAACATCAGACTAGTAAGAATTTTGATTTAAGGGGCAATTGGTTAGACTCTCTTTTGGTGTAATATTGCCACCTATTACACCCAGACCATTTGTGGATCAGGCTCTCGAGTTGTAGGCTGTGTTTGTGTCAGGTCAGGAACAATATTTCGTGAATTAAAACTGTAGAAAGCATGCACTCAGGGTCTAAGTTTTGCCTCTGAACTGAGTTGCCTCGAAATTTACTCTTTTTTTCCTCTTGAGCAATGAATTGTCTTTAAAGGAATACTTTTCTCCCCACAGTACTTCAAAGCCTTTACAAAGCAGTTCACAACAGGAGAAAATTATAAAGGTAAGAATATGTCTTTCTAACCAGGCTCAAAAGCATTTATCCTATTATGCAGCAGAGTGTTATACAATTAACAATAAATTCTTACCCATCAATGAAATTCATATATCTCTAGGTATATAAAGCTAATTAGCAGAGCTGATGTTGCTCAGGACGTGAGGTTAAACTCTCCTGCTGTCTTAAAGTGTTGCATGTCGTTGCCTTAATTTCCACAGCTGGCCACATCAGTCTTTTAAAATAGTATTCTAAAAAATACCAGCATCTTTCAGCACCATTGTGTCCTTGTTGAAACATTAGTCCAGCCTGAACTTGGATAGAAATTTGCTGTCTTCTGATTTACCAAGGCTAATTGCTCTAGCCTCCTGACATTCACTGGAGATCCTTGTTCAAGTGCTGACCTAGTGCAACCCATCTTATCTCGTGGGTTTGACAGGATCACAGCTTGAGGTGCTATAGCTCCACTGTCTTCAACTGGATTAACATTTAGAAGGCCAGAGGTCAGAAAAGAGACTACCTGTACCCCTTGCCCCTCTTGTTGCATTTGACTGCAGTTGCACCTGTTGTTTCTTAGGATTTGATGGATGTCTTATTTATTTTTACTTACAAAAATGTGGAAGGAAGCTGATTTTTAAGCCTGAGCAGTTCTTAAAAAGTATTTCCGTATACTGCTGACTGTTATTTTACTCAAGCTAATTGCTACGGGGATTGTGCCAGCATCTTGATTTTTCAATGTGTGCCGTAAACCTGGGTGCCCTGATTTTGTTACTGAGCATTGTAGAAAAGCTACTCAAACACTTTCCACTGTCAGTATTGTTTAAATATGAACACAGGCCCTGAATGAAGCAAAATGGCACTTCATTGAGGCTGGAACTAGAGAGTCAGATCAGCTTCTTTGAGTTAAACATATTATATTTTGTTTGAGCTCTTGGGGAAACAGTTTGAGCATACTCATAGGAAACCCATTTGCCAAATAAATGACCTTCTCCAAAGAAGTTGTGAACTAAGCCAGACATGGTCACCTAGCTTTTTAGCATGAGTTACAGACCAAGAGAATGAGAAATTGATGTTTTAAGGTGGATTTTTTTCTTTCTTTATTTTGAGTAGTCCTTTTTTCATCTGTTTTTAGCAGGGTCAGATCGTGAGTTGCAAACAGTTCGTCAGATGATGATTGATTTTCTGCAGAACCACTCCCAAGATTCAAGGCCACCTGCTTGCCCCCCACTTGATCCAGTTCCGTAAGGATTTTGGTTTAATAGAAAACACTACACATGTATTTTTGCTAATCCAAATAAGGCATAGGGAATGCATCTGAGGATAAAAAAATGTTTGGCTATATCTGCCTAACATGCCTAGAGCAGTGATTCTGAACCAGGATGCCACAGCACCCTGGGGTGCCTTGATCTTTTTTCAAGGTTGCCACACATTGTGAGCACTGTTAGTTATGCAAACATGATTCATGTGATAAAACTACAGATTTGAGCTAGATGAGGTTTTTTTGGGTAAATCTGATATCCTTTATTAGATTTCAGATAGGCGTCTGTAGCATTAAAAACATTCTGACCTGCTGTGGTCTTTCCGACTTCTTTGCAACAGAAGAATTGGTCTGTTATTTTTCTGTAGTAAAAAAAAAACAACACGTGACAACTAAGAGCTGGCATTTTCTGGAGGGTGCCTTGAGTCTATCAAGGAATATCTTGGGTCTGGAAAGTCTAAAAAAGGTTGAGAACCACTGGTCTAGAGGAGAGAGGTTCTATATTAACGATGATGAGAACATGATGTATATTTTGTGCTAAATGACTTTTTCTTCTCTCAACAGGTCCCATGATATTGCTACTCTTTTTGACAAGAATAATCATCATTATACTGCCATTGTGTTTGAAAGCAATAGCTCCTATGTTGGACGAGAGGTAATGTGTGATGTGAATTTTATCTAATACTGAAATAGCGCATAATACTCTCAGTGCCTATGGGATTTGGTCAGTGGAATCATTTGCATGAAGGAAGTTGTATGTGTTTACTGGAATGGCCACCTTTGTACACCTTTAGCCATCTTGTATACCTTATAATGTGACTAAGCCGTGTGATACTACAAGATACAGAATTGTACTTGGTTACAGAGAGGGACATAAAAGTGAAGGAGAAGGAACTATGAAGTCACTATTCTGGCTCTTTAGTATCCTCTAATGCTGTAATGACTATTTAGTTTATCCATCTCAGTGTCAGTTGAATACTCTTGACTTTGTAAACTCCCAGGAAAAATATTTTCAGATCATGAATGACTTATTGCTTTGTCATTAGAGAGCATCATTGGTCTTTTTAAAAATTATTTTAGGTTATCTTTTATGACTACGGTATTCAATAGTATTCTATAGTCTACCTCTGGGGTTTTCAACCGTTTTGGGTCAGTGTACCCCCGGTGGCCAGACGTGGGGTGGGGGATACCACGCAGCCGGACACAGAGCGGCACCAGCCACCACGTGCCAGCTTCCTGCGTCCCCTGCATCTGGCCAGGCACATCAAGCACAGGATGGTGCATGGTGGCACTTTGTCCCCGCCTGCCCGCACATACCCCCTAGGGCCTTCGCAAGTACCTCTGGTTGACAACCTCTGGTCTACCTGATACATTCTCTACAAATAGTCCTTACCATTTAACATGCCAATGGGGAAAAAAGGCACTAAATCCAATAAAATATCGTAAATAGGGCAATATATTTCTTAATTTATACTGAGGTATACCAGGGATTTAGGAAACAGCATTGAGGATAATGTATATTGTGTTGCAGTGTCATTGCTCAAATATGATCTTTTTTCAGATATAGTCTGTTGAAATAATGTCTTGGGTCAGCCCAGCCTGCTGCCCTTCTGTAAAGTGGTTCTTGGAAATGGGTCCAATCACACACAGTACTGTGCGTGTGTGATGTGATACCCATCTGCGAAAGAAATGAGTAAGATCCCTTCCAGTGCTGCCTTGTGAGTTAGATGAATTCAGAGAAGGGCTAAGTCAATCACAGTCTACTGCAGCAGAAAAGAAGCCACAATTAATGGACTAAACAAGGGAATTAGAGTGCAGTTCTCGGGGCAAGAGTTTTTGCGGACAAAGTTGAAAGGACTTTGAGGTTTCGAATGGCTTTGGTGTGAGGGAGATAATGTGAGTGCTAAATATGCCATACAGGATTGACTTCATGTGAAGAAGTGCTGGTCTAAGGGTATGGACATAGAACCAACTTACCCCACGGTAAGTGGAGCTAAACTAGTGACCTTCATATAAGAGCATGCCCATGGGCAGTTATTGGGTAGTAAAGCCTTATTCCATTTTACACCATAGTAAGTCATGTGTATGTCTATACTGTATGTTGCATCTGGATTTCACTTATACATGCCATTGTACCTGTCTTAATGACACTGTCTTTTTGCCATCGCTATAATGCACACTTCATAGGAAATATCTCCTCTTGTTTGACTGGAGTTATTGAGGATGTAGAGAATTAATTTTGATATACAATATTTAATTTGGCATCCTATCATGTTGTAATGTGCTGTTGTTCACCTAAACAACTTATTTTTTTACTACTGAGCTGGCCCAGTGTTACAGCTGGAGCATGCTAGTTGGCAACAGTGAAAACCAGGTTCGGGAGCAGACTGCTTCCCAGGCAGAAGTTCCCTGGAGCCTGTGGTGTTCAAATTAACATGGTAGCTTGAGAGAGAGGGTGGGAAGAAGGGAAGGGAGGCTTAAAACCTATGTTTTCATGGCTCTGGCTGAACCAGAGGAAAAATGCTTGACATCTGGGGAGTACGCAAGACAGAGAGATATCATAGTAAAAGGTGCTAAGTTAAGTGTGGGAGAAAGAAAGTGTAAAAGATGTAAAAAGGAATTGAGGCTACAAGTGAACTAATGAAGAGCTTTAGGAGGATGGAAAAGGAAGATAACTTTAAACAGTAGCATCTTAAAGGGTTGTAGTATGGAGAAAAGTGTGAGAGATTATGGGCCATATTTTGACCACTAGGCCATTACATTTGGAGGCCCAGCTTTGGCAGTTATTACGTGTAAAGCTGAAGTCACTGTAGATGTGCAAGTTCTTGACTGTTTCCACAGTTTATGGACTTCAACATCTAAGTGCTCTGAACTGTAGGGTCAAAAAATGTCTCCAGTTATATATGCTCAGCAAAATGATTCAGTGCTTGAAAACTTGCATATGAGTATCTAGGGCTGGATCCAGGGTGGGTATAGTGGTGTAGGTACACCCCCCCCTTTGATTCCAATTTCCTGGCCATGCCAGCAGCATCTCTATCTAGGTGGCAGTGAGGGAGTCAATTGACTTCATGGCTCATTATAATCTACCTGATTCCTTCCAAGCTCTTCTTCGTTCCTCAGGTATTAATGACCCTCTCTCTTTTTTAATATTTTTTATGTTCCACTAATTACATTATCTTTTCTTCTGCTGTTCTTCTGCCTGCTAGTGTCTCCTGATAATGGAGCTCTTATTTCACAGCCCTCTAGACCGTTTTAACTCTAGCTAGAAGTATTAATTCAAGTAAACATTAACTCAGGAATGGAAATATCTGTCAAGATGCTCAAGAAGGCTAGATTACCTGTGTGAATCTGAAAGAGAAATACACATTTAATTCTAATGACAAGAGTACTAATTTAACAATCTCTTTTGATTATTTTGCCTAGTTTGTTGCATTTGTATATATAATAGTCAATATAGCAAATTAATGTATATTCCACCGAAGTTATATTTGTTTTTTCTTCTATCTTAAGCTGAATAGCATAGCCCTAGGCTCCTAGCTAGCATATCAGTTAAACTTCTAGGTTTTTTTAAGTGACAAAAATATATATTGTGTTACATGTGATAATGCACCACACTATCTGCAACCCTGCCCCTTTTCAAAATTTTAGATCTACTGAGGAGTGTGTCATTCTGTTCTCAGCGTTAACAGATGACTAAACAAGGAGCAATGGTCTCAAGTTGCAGCAAGGGAGGTTTAAGCTGAATGTTAGGAAAAATTGTCTGGCTAGGAAGGTGCTGAAGCACTGGAACAGGTTATCTAGAGAGGTGGTGGAGTCTCCATCACATTATCTGGGATGATGTAGTTGGGGCTGGTCCTGCTTGGAGCAGGGGGTTGGACTAGATGTGACCTCCTGGGGTCCCTTCCCACCCTCATTGTCTATGATTCTGTGATTCACTACGCACTCATTGGGATTTGTGAAGAAATATCCTCTGGGCTGCTTGGAGGCTTCCTGAGGCTATTTCATCAGTCTTTCTGATGAAGTCTTAAGGTACACGAGACCTAAAAGGGGAAAATACCAAGGTGAAGCAAGGAAAAAACAAACTGATCAGAAGACGAGAGAAAATAATTCTGAGAGTAAAATAAAATTCTTCTTTAACAAGGATTATTGGTGTCCAGGGAATACTAAGGAATATATATCTTTGGTGAATATTAAGATGGTTCTGTCTACAGTGTAATTTATTTAGAAGGATATGGCGGTCTGCATGTTTGCCTTTCCTACAAGGATTATAGATCAGTGATTCTCAATCGGGGTGCTGCAGCACCCTGGGGTGCCTAGAGATCATTTCAAGGGTGCTGCAGGGAGCCACACGATGTTAGCACCGTGTTAGGCATGCAAACATGATTCACAAGGTAAACCCAGAGATTTCAAAGGCAATCTATAGTGTCCAAAACATTCTGATCTGCTGTGGTCTTGGAGTTCTTTGCAACAGAAGAATCACTCTATTAATTTTCTGTTGTCAAAAATGAGTGAAAGCTAGGAACTAGCCTTTTCTGGGGGCGGAGGGAGGGGAGGGGCTTGAATCCACTGTGTCTTAAAAGGTTGAGAACCATGAGATTAGATATTCCTTGGACAGTGTATAACTTGTTATACTTATCTTTTCATTTCCCAGGTGATCTTGGACTTGATTCAGTATGAAAACATTGTGGTGAAGAGAGCACTGAATTCTGATAAGGCTTTCCTGGAGAAACTTGGTATTACCTCAATCCCTTCGTGTTACTTGATCTATCCAAATGGGTCCCGTGGATTAATTAACATGTAAGTACTAATCTATCTGTAAGGAATTTGTGCAGTACTTTAATGGGTTCAGTTAATACCTTACTTTATATGAAAAGAAACTTAGTTTTACTCATGTTTTATTTTTTGTGCATTTCTATAATGACATTTTATACCTTGTATATGTTCAGTCTATTTTCCTGATTGAAATTAAATGTTCAGACTCCTCTAGTGTAGACAGACTGCCTGACTTCCTCAAGCAAAAATCAGAAATCTTTTCTGAACTGAGTACTAAAAGAATAATGTTCATACTTAATAACCTGTCACTTTTTATACGCATGACACTCTGGTGGAGTTTGATGCACATAGACCGGTTATTCTGAACCAGAGTGTTACGAGATCCTTTTCAGGGTGCCATCGTGCACCACTCAGCATTATCACTGCTACATGTGCAAACACCTCAATATGATTTACAGGATAAATGCAGAAATTGTAAATAGAAATCCATTCTAACCTGTTGTGATCTTTCTGAGTTCTTTGCAACAGAAGAATTGCTCTTATTATTTTTCTATAATAAAAAAAATGAGTGAAAGCTCTAAGAGTTAGCATTTCCCAAGGGGAGCCTGGAGTCTAGCAAGGAGCGTCTGGGGTCTGGAAAGGTTGAAAACCACTGACATAGACATTAGCTAAATGTATAGAAATTAAATTGCTGAAACTGGAGATGTCACTGATATTATGGTCCTCAGGGGGAAATAGCTTGGGACAAATCTGAAACAAAAATATTGTATCACATTATATAGGTGTTGATTGGGACTCCTGTCCCATGGAAATGCTTCCTGAATAAGGTGTAAAACATGACCTGAAGTTTTTATGAAAATGGAATTAGTTTGGCTGGTATTCAGTCGCTGGTCCTACGCATATGTGATCATTCTTATAACGTTTTTACATTGCACCTTGCAAAAACAGCATGGTAAGCTTTACCAGATTTGTAGAACAAAGATTAAAGAAAACCTTTTTTTTCTTATTTCATAGATATGTTTAGCTCTTCCTGTCAGTCATTTAACTTGACGTTCTTTTTAACTCTCTTATTGTCCTTTCACATACAGTTTGAAGCCTCTTCGGTCTTTCTTTTCTTCCTATTTAAAGTCACTGCCTGGTGTGAGAAGAAAACTGCTTTCACAACTTCCAATACCCATAAAGCAAAATAAAGAGGAGAGCACAGAAATCAAGCAGTGGAAGGAGTTTGACAAGTGAGTGATGCTGTTCAGCCTTAATCTAATGGTTGGTAGTTAAATCCATTGCTCTGTGGGAAGCTATAAAATGATTAATTTCAATATCTTTAATTATTTATTCACTTCTCTTGCTGTCTTCAAAGGATAGACCTGGTGTTAAATAACTGACCTGGTGACTGTTTGCAGTGCTGCTGAGTAAACCAGGGATTTGAGTTTAATGTGTGCTTCTCTAGAAGAAAGGTCTCTCCTCGACTATTTGAAGCACTTAAAAATATCAAGGGCTCAGTTTTGTTCCCAATGATGGTGGGAAAAGGATTGAGGATGAAACCAGTATTTGAATTGTTCAGTTCCCTAGTTGAAATTTGTTTTTCCCCCCCCAAAATTTATAAATCTATGTTCTAGTTGAGTATTAATAATAATAATTCAAACAATAAGCTTTTGGCAGACCTAGGGAACACAGGGTGCTCTGTATCTGTATATAGAATGGTGAATCAGGGCACTATAGGGAAGTGTTGGGTAAATGCAAATACATTCAAAATCCTTAAGTCACCAGAAAAGATGTTTATCAGACCAAATCCACTAAGGTTTATGTTCACCCTCTTTGACTGTTAGAGAAAAGGATATGAGAGCTTTGCAGTGAGATAATCCTTTACCATCTTTAGCTGGAAAAGATGTAAGGCTGAGTGCTTCCATTTTGTACTTATTTCATTTTTTTATGGTTACTATTTAAGTGTCAGTCCTTTTTTCCAGAACAGATGGCAGATTTCTTGTAAAAGTGTATATAAAAATACTGTGCTTATATTGAATTAGATAATTTTCATAACTGATTCTTGAGCAGTTGTAACTGAACCCTAACTCATCTAGCATCTAGTCATTTGTGCAGGTATCTTTCCATTAGTTTGTCTGGGTGCCGGAAGCTGGACTGTTGATGTCTCTTTATTTAAGCAACATGAAGTCAACAATTTACTGATAGGTTTTTTTGCTTTTTTCTCCCCACTCTCCTTGGCATTGCAGCTCGTTGTCAAACAAAAGGCTTTTTTCTCAGAACTCGTCATTCTCTATTTGTGTTTTAACTAGTTGGGGGGGGGGGGTCATCATTTTTGATGCAAGCTGTTTTGCTGCTGTCAGGATGTCAGGGTTATAATTTCAGTAGAAGGAAAAGGTGGTCTGGGAAGCAGAAAGTTCTTTATCAAATACAACGTAACTTAGGCTATGATGCATCATTTATCTAGTCCCAGAACAGTGTGACATAAAATTACTGTTTTAAAGAAAGAAGACATTGAATGTAATGTTCTGTATACCAGGCACCTGTACTAACCACTGTATCTTTCTGCAGAGGAGATACTGCAGTCACTGAAGTAGCAAATGTTGAGGTTTCAACACTACCTACTATATATCAGTTTTACCTGTGTGACTGGTGAGAAAATGAGCAAAAAGAAACCTGCCACTTTTTAACATTATATATGTGTGTTTTAGATCCAAGCTGTACATGGCTGACCTTGAATCCGGATTGCATTACCTGCTCCGGGTAGAGCTTGCCACTCACAAGATGCTTGAGGGAGCTGAGCTAAAAACCTTCAAGGATTTTGTTACAGTCATTGCCAAGGTATACGCTTCTGCTCTTTGATTAGGTTTGTAAGAATAAAGTGAATCCAATGTAAAATTTACTGTGTGACTTAAGCCTCTGAAAGCGTCTCTCGAAAAACCTTTAAATGTGCATGTTTTGCATCATCCTCATACGTGATATTTTATTTCTGCGGATGTCGTTTTTGAAGGGTTGTTGGGGCTAATACCTATAGGATTAAAATGCTTTTTAATGTCCTGTTGCAAGGCTTAAAATAAATTAGGCAGTATTATTCACCCAGGCATACTAGAGAGGCCTAATTGTGGGGAGGAGGGGAAGACTTAATTGGTTTTTCAAAATAGGTTGTAACTAGGCATGGCCTTTTTCTTTTCTTTTTTCATTCTTGATTTTTTTTTTTGTAACCGTATTGTTCTACCTGTGTAACTACATACACTGTTAAAAATCAGGTTGGATTTCCAAAATCTTAATTGAAGTCAGAGCTGGTGAGCACCATATATCAAACTCCAAGCAGCACATGAGGTTAGTGTGGTGCTTTCTTTTGGTCTTGCCAGTCCTAAATTTTAGATATTAAAATGGGTGTTACGTAAAGAAAATTGAACTTGGAGAAATTCTCATGTTTAACCTTGTAAAGCAACTCCAGTTAAACATGACTTAACGTGTCTACAAATTTCATTATCAGTCATTTAACAGCGCATGTTTATTTGTAAACAGAGCAAACTGATGGCCGGGGGAAGGGATAATAAAGGTTATATAACTTTTCCAAGTATCTGGATTTATGTGAAAAATCAGTCACTTTCTTTTCCCCTATGACTAGCAGAGGTCAGAAATCTCTAGCTGGCCTCATTTCCTTTAAGAAAGTGTAGTGCTAATCTGTCCATCATATTATCCCTAAAACACCCTCTGTTCTCCCTGATGGATCCTGGCCAACTAATGTAATTTGCTGTCCTTGCTATTAGAGCATAAATGGGAATGCCTTCTTTTAGTGACATTCTCTTCTCTCTCATCCAGTTCCTGCAACGGCAATGGAAGTTGAACACTTGGGAAAAATATGTCTCTTCAAATAAGTCACCTTTTATTCCAGACTAGTGTAACATTTGCACTAGTCGGCCTCTGAGAGGTTGTTACGACTTACGGGAAGTGCACCAATATAATGATCATGTACATTATCGGTGTTTCAGCTGCATAGAGTTTTATTATTGGTTACATTACGACAGTGTTCTTGAATCCCCATCAAAACTTAGGGCCCGTTGTGCAAGGTGATGTACAGACAAGTAGTTCCTGCTCAAGAGTTGCTTGATCAGTTAATTAAAGGAGACTTGGAGAAGGGGAAAAAAATCATAACATTAAACACACACCAGACTTTGAACCAAGCACCTGGAAAGAAGTGGTTATCTACCGAGATGTATTGTATAAATAATTGGATAGCTACTGTAGAATGAACTAGCATTTCTTTAGCATTTTGTGTTTATAAAAGTCTTCACGTGTTTTCTGATATAGCTGACAGAGGGGCTGCTTCCTTGACTGCTGGAAGTGCTGCCACTTTGTGAAAGGAACTGTGTAACAGTACAGATCATCTTTGCACAAGAGTTTAGAATAAAGAGGAATTAACCTTACATAAAATTAAACCATATGAAGCATTTAATATGGAAAGTGCAGTTACCCAAATCCAAGTCTGATAGGACTAGTTGCTTTCTTCCCAAGAAACGAAAGAATAGTTCTGTAGAAAGACTTCAGTCTCTACAACCTCTTCTGTCTGTGTAACCACTGCTGCAGCTTTAAACAGGGAGTCGCATTTACTTGTAAATATGTCTTTGATCTTCTCTCTAAAATAGCTGTGACATTGAAGGAAGCCGTGTATTGTCTGCTTTTTTCTCCCACTATATATTTTTTTTTAATACGAAAGGTAGAAATCTGTGTAGGAAAATGTATTGGCCTTCAGAGATCCTTCTGAAACTAGAAACATAAGTAAAGTGGAGTTGGGTTAGGTCAAAAGTTTGATGAGAGATTTCCATAGCAAGGCAAGATACTGTAGTAGGTCTTGTGATGTTTTCCTCCATTCCGTTATTATTAAGGACTGATGTCGTTTAGGGCGGGTAAAACTGCCCTGGTTTCACTTTAATTTACCATGGGGAATGAGCAGGTAACTAACCCGTTGCTGTATGTTTGCTGGTTTGCTTTAGGCCCCCATCCTCTGTTAAAAATATGACCATGTGTCTGTATCAGAAGGTCCCGAACTCTAACGATCATTAGAAGTCCTATAAAGGCACCTGTCAAAATTGCACCTTGACTCATCTGTCAAGTTACCTTCCCCCTCCGTTTGGATACAAAAATCTTCAGTCCTCATTTATTATATAGTATTGCTGCATACTGTAAAAAACCAGGTGCATTTCATTGGTGAGCAATGTGTGCATACAGCCCATTATTAACATTTTTGACAGATGCCTAATTAACACAACATGGCTCGTTGTTGAAAAATATAACTAGTGATTGATTTGTATCTAACAAAAGTCCGATGTGCCAGGTTTAACGGAAGCTTTTACAGAGGTAAAAGCTCATTTAGAAAATATCAAATGGTTTCACTGCTAATGAGATGAGAGCTTTCAGATGTCGATGTTTTCTTATTTTCTTAGCTGTTTCCTGGCCGTCAGCCTGTGGTGAAGTTGCTGGAGACTTTGCAAGAGTGGCTGGTGAGCCTTCCATTAGACAAAATCCCTTATGATGCTATCCTAGATCTGGTCAACAATAAAATGCGGGTAAGCTGTTACTAGTTTCCAGCATAAAATACAGCATTAGTAAAGGATAAGGTTCTTTATAAATCCAAGACATCGCTTACTGACGCTGCCCTCAGTCATAATGGAGTTATAAGAAGGTTAACATGAAAATAAAGTGAAATTGTTAAGCAGAAAAAAAATCCACATGAAGGAACTTAACTGAGTGAAATGACAAACACTACGGGAGAGGAGAATCCTGTATCTGTTCTGAGTGAACAGTCACTTATATTGTCTGCTTTCCACTTGCTACCATCAATATTATAGTCAGAAATTAAAAACACCGTATGCACATGCATGCGTGCGTAAGTGCACACACACAGACACACACACATACTGTGTTTTGAACATCACGTCTCTGACTAAATCTGGCTGGATGAGACTCTGCAGAGCCATATTCATTTTACACCGAGTCAGTTACTCTGCTTTCTTATCTCCAATGGACTGGATTTGCAAGACATTGAATTGAACCAGTTATCCTACTGTCACAATTCTCCAGCTGTTCAAAGCATGAAAGATGGCACATTTAGCTCCAGAGATGTGACACATCTCTGCAGATTTTTCAGGTCCTAACCTAGAACGGACGTGTCAAACTCAGATGGACAGTTCACAGTCAGCAAAGTGCTGTCAGTGGTCACTGGTGAGCTACAGGGGTTGAGATGTCATTTTCTTCCTCCCAAGTGGTGAGTCTTGTGCAGTTCTTGAAAATGTGTCTAGGTTGTCCACTCCCCAGAATAAAATTAATAAATATCAAACCTTCCGCTGGGTTTCAGGTTGGTTACCTTCTTGCTGAAGTTGTGGTCATCCCATACAAGCAAATTTTTGTAAGGTAGAGGCTGGAGTTAGTTTTTAAAATGGAGTTTTTTATCAGGAGAAGAAATCTCATGGTAAACCAGCAGTAGCATATTCTTTGGGTGTAACTGCTGATACTGTTTTTATATGACCAAGAAAAAAATAACATATGAACCAGTTATTTACTGTTACTATAGTAATGTAATGCCGTTCTTACTAAATGTAGCTCTTCTGATTGTGTTCAGTAACATTTTGGCTCAATCTGAGTTTATGAATGAATAAATTAAAGTTTTGCTTTTGTAGTGTTAGCGTATTAAAATGCTTAATGTTTTCCAGCACACTAATTTATAGCATTTGCAAGGCAGTGATGTTCACCTCCTAGTATGTTTGTGGCCTGAGCTAATATATGCCCAAGGAGGAGGAGTATAATTGTACATCCAAACCGCCCAAACTTGAGTTTAAGAGCCCCTAAAGTTAAAGTTAAATTTCCCATAATCAGAAATACAATATTATTCAGTGAAGAGAGAGCGAGGGGCTTAATACTGTCTTAGCTAGATCATCTCTATTTTAAATTAGGATCATCTAGTACTTATGTCAACCAGAGTTTGATATAGGAAATTGCTGAATGTATGCAAAGCACTCGATACCCTTTCATTCCCGTGAATATTTAAAGCCTGTAACACCTTGCAGTTTTGGCCTTCATGGTCTGAACAGTGTTTCACTAAGCCTCTTTTTTGCTTTGGGAAAGTAAGATGGGGAAAATACTAAAACGGTAATGAGCACAATAATACAGTAATAATCAGCTAGAGGCAGTGCAGCACCAGCTTGAAGTGTGAGCGTTGTACAGACTGCCTTGTACGTGTTTGGCTCTGTATACAGTCTGTGCCACCTACCACCACTTACCTTTGAAATCAGCAGGTAAACGCAACAAGAGGAACATGCGTGCCAACACACGTCATGTACTAGAATGGGGTGGGCAACCTCGGCACATGTGGCACAGGCAGGCTCTGCCCATCAGGCAGGGAGCAGAAAGCAGAGGAAGGGCATCGGAGGGGCATTCAGGGAGGGCACAGGCTTAATTTATGACCTGCCTGTCAACAAAGGTTGGCCCCCGCTGCACACACTTGTAATGGTCGGCTGTGAAATGTCATTTTAAAGAATCAGTATCAAGGAACGTCATTCCCAGAATTGGACTTATTTTAAAGTGTGCATTCTTTTCAGATATCTGGAATATTTCTCACTAACCACGTCCAGTGGGTTGGCTGTCAGGGCAGCAGACCAGAGCTAAGAGGTTATACTTGCTCCCTCTGGAAGCTGTTCCATACCTTAACCGTTCAAGCTGCCATTCGACCAAAAGCTTTAATCAACACAGGTAAGCAGCAGCTCTGCACAAGAACCAAGGGAGCAAAGGCCATCCTAGCCAGCTCTATATTGGCTAGTACAAGGTGGACTGGATTCGATTCCGGTCACATCTGGACATGCAGGTAAACGAACGAGAGACACTCGAGTTTCTTGGAGGAGTTTCAAGGCTCAATTTTTTTAGTTGTGGACCAGCAGAGATCAGGACATGTCTTCATTGCTTTGACCTTTGTGGCGACGGGCTCCGAAAGAAATGGCATCAGTGCCTCCTTACCTAAAAGAGTGGTTAAGTTGCCTGACCTTGAAGATGGGAGTAGTATAACACAAAAAATGAGGGAGCCTCGCTGAAACTCTGAACTGCCCTTCCTCAGAGTAGAGAAACACTTCTGCTTATTGTTCAAGGTTACATCTCACCTTATTCTTTGAAAAAAGTTAATTGGCAGTACACCTAAACTGGCTACGGAGTAAAATCATTTCTCATTTTATAAATACTAAAAGTTAAGACAATTATTATAGTTCTGTTTTTATGCGTGTCCCTTGGTTGTTCTCAGACCATCTTTCTGGCTTAGTTGCACACAAACCAAAGAATGGTGGTTCATCCTTTACTTTCTCAGCATTTTATGATACAGGGTTGTGAATATCTTGGTATAGACTCATAATGAATAAGCAAATAGCAATTATTAGACAGGCATATTCTTTCCATCATGTTTGGAAAACAAGTAATGATGCAAAGCATGTTTCTAAATCATTTTGGACTGGATGCAATAGCACTTCGTCTTTTCTTGGTTTTAGCTGTAGGGGGGAAAAAACCCAGCAAAATGTTCTGTAAGTGCCTTTGAATGCAAGAGTTCCACAGGCTTATAACAAATTGATAAATTATGACATACCTTTAAAACAGTCCCTTTGGGAACAGGGCAAAAATAAAGTGATAATACTATCCCCATACAATTCAATTAAGGAATTTGCTTTCCTTAATTATGGCCCAAAGTGCTTTTTATGCTGCAGATCCCAATGATTTCCATCCATCAGGAAGGGGCTGTTCGGTCATTTAAGAATTTAGGGTATTGTAACTTTTGGAGATAAACTGGTTGGAGCGAGACTTGCATAGAACAAATTGGAAAATGTAGGTGCTCCGGCCTTGAATGCACAAAACTTTTGTAGGGTAATTGTGTGTCCAGATTGGTATCAAAGCCACAATAACACTTTCCAGCTGCTGTTCATAAAACGCAAGGTAAAGCTTGTCTCAATTATAGGTATTAATATTGGTGCGGTATTTTTGAAGGCTCAGTTCATGTTAACAACTCTCTTAAATGGACTCCACCTACAAATTGGGTAGACTAGGTCATTCAGCATCCCTCTGCCTTGTGTGCCTCTCATTTCAGGAAGCCAGGTTGAATCTCCTTTGTTAGTGCCACATTAGATCTGGTGATGTGCATACTTTCCTATTAGGCAATGCATTATGGCTCTGCATTTGACAGACTGTATAAATTATGCCTCCCTGGTGTTCTTCACTCGCTCGCTCTATCTGCCACAAAAGTCTTGTAATTAGTCAGTGTGACTCCCTTTTTTTATCATTCTCCCTTTTTTTTGTTTTAATTCTCCATACAAAACTGCATCTTAAATTGCTCCCATGTTTCAAATGTGTCATCAAATGAGGCAGAAATTAAATGACACTTTAGAACCCGAAAAATCTTTACCACAGTTAACTACCAATTTAAATCAGGGCAGATATTTGATGATCACTTCTTACGCCAAAAGAATTGGGTCAGTCTGAGACGGTCGGATTATGTCTTGGGAGGTTTTCCTCTCCTTATTGCTTGTTTAAATCCTATCTACTAAAAAGCATGCTGCGCTCCATAATCCTTCCCCCCACAGGTAGGGTTTTATGATTCTTGTCCACTTTAAAGATTAGGGTTACCCAGAATTGCTGTAGTTGGGGCCGAAAGAGAAAAGGAGGATTACACAGTGATACATGGCAGATGTTAATAGGAGATCCATCCCGGGGCTGATAAAAGAAAAACAAACAAAATGAGCCATTTTGCAATTGTCTTTTTTTTTTTTTAAAGCAACAATATTTTTCTTGGTAGCTCCTGTTGCTTGCACAATATGACAGGAAAGATGACCCCACTCCAGCTTTCTTAATATATATTTTTGGTGTATGTATTGGCAGATGTTTTGTAACCTTGACCTTGTAGCCTTTAAGCTTCAGGGTGCACTGGTGTGGGTCCTGTGTTCTTTAATTTGATATTGAGAATGGTATCCAAAAAGTGCTTGTTCTGTAAATACATCAATTTAAAAGGAACCTTCAAAACCTGGACAGTATAGCACTTGTTTTTGAATATGGGATCTTAAGAGTAAATGCATATCATTATATCACTGTGATTTTTCTGCTTCTGCAGAGAGGGGCTGAGCTTATCAGCAGGCTAACCTTGTTTGTTTAAAAAAATGGATATTTTAATCTTTAAAATAACAGTTGCTCAGTAATAGTTGCATTTTGCCTGAAATTCATCTTGGGTTTCTAAAATTATTTTTCAGCATTTGTTTTAATACTGACATTTAATCTGCTTTAATCTCATCTTTTTTATTTATTCATGTCTGTTCAATCACAGATATTGGATGTCTGAGTAGATGGCTTGTCATTTATTACTTCTCTTTGGTTTTAAATAATTTCTTTTTATGTTCCAGAGCCTCGTTCTGCTGTTTTGATATCTAAATTTGTTTTACGAAGACATTTGTGGACATAAACAGTAAATATTTTGCTAGCTAACACAGTTTTGAACAGCTTGTGCTAACAGAACACTTTTCCAATAGGAAGTGCAGGGAGGTCATAGGTGCACTATTGAACTATTCTAAAATACAAATACATTTACATGCATTATTGTTAAATAATATTGCAAATAAAGTAGTTTAATACCACCATTAGAAAAGCATATTCAGTTAAATGCTATGGTCTGGTATTGTAAAGCTTCATTAAACCCAATCCCAGTATAGTTTCACCTCCTTTCCATGCCAGTAAAAGCAGTTGTTAATAGTAAGTCATGGATCCTCCATCACAAAATATATGCATGTATTATTTCATTTGACAGGTATTTAACATAAATTATTATAAATAGTTTATATAGTGTAGTATATTCTGCAAAAAAAATTAAGTACTAGTCAGACATTTCTATAATACTCTGAACTTCTCAAAGATTTATTGCTGGGAGGTTTTCTGAATTGGGCTCACTAACTGGAATGGGGCTATTGTAACAGCAGGGCAACTGCAGGATAAGGTTTCTCAATTGCAGAAGTCTCATACATGATAAAATAATGCACCTGTAAGTCCTCAACACCAGGGTGCGAATATTATGACCAGATAGTTATGGTTTCAAATGAAAATAATTTCAGGTATCCCTCTTTTATTTTTATAAGTATAAATGCTACTGTAGCAAAGCTACTGTACTAAATAGTGTATATTGCATATTTGTGTATAAGTGTAGTCAGATTGTAGTACTACTTTATTTCTCAAACCTAAGGAGATTACTAATGAAAGTTGAGAGAGAGATTGGAGTCCTGTGTCAGAGAGCTTTCGGTGCTTGTGCGCTTTAAGTTTATCCATCCTGTTAGTGCACATTGAATATGCAGTATATATTACATGTGTTGGTTTCGGAATTGAGCAAAACATCAAAGCAAGCTCTGCTTCTGGAAAAAATTCCTTGCGCTGTAAAAGAGACTGCAGTTGTTTTCACATGCTTAAACCGTGTCAAACCTTTGTTTGCTAAGAGAAATGTTTTACGGTTTGTGTTCAATGTAGCTGCCTATTCCTGTGTATTTGAAAAACACCCTTTGAAATGCAGGATCTGGTGCCCTCAAACATTGATGTCTTAGCTTTGAATATAATACGGTATCCAAGCTAATGGTCGGTGCAACTTTTTACAGTAAATGTATTTTACATACTTGTGCTTACTTTATACTGGCTCGCAAGCTGGTTTTAATTGTATGGATAGCAAATATCCTTAGGCAGTAAGAGTATGCAAGTAAAACTGTTGTAGAGACTTAATGATTTTTATTTTGTTTTAATATCATCACAGGACATAATAGTCAGCTTGGAACTGTAGCTTTCTGACCCTCTGAGGGAATCGTTCAGAGTCCTCTTTGATAACATAACCTCCTCCTTCTGAACCAGTTGATTTGGCCAAAAATAAGTCCCATCCTCCTTCATCACAATTACTAAGTGACACCACTGTAACTTTACACTGCTGCTACTTTTAATAGTTGGGGGGGAGTGCCCCATTCCTGCACAACACTTCTTAAACATTTTTATTTTAATGTTGTAATGCTTTACTCTTACGGCCCTTATTGGGCCATTCACTCTCATTTTTGTTTCGTACTGCTCGTCTCCATCGCGATTCACGGAGATAAGGTTGCTGGGCAATCTGAAGTGGTTTATGGATCCACAGAAAACCACCCAAATGAAATGAATTCTCTAAATTGAAAATGCTGCTGTAATTTAGCATAGAACCAGCAGGAGGCAACGTTTCCTTTCCATTTTTTCCCATGATTCATGTGGTTCTGTTAGTACTTTGGCTTATGCACGGGAAATAAATGTCAGAAGCAGTATTTGTCCAGATGCTGCTAACGAGGATCTAATTTCCTTCTTGCCAGGTTTTGAAGACAATCCCCAAGTGGTCCTGCAGATGATGCGGAGGTATATTCAGCACTTCTTCGGGTGTAAGGCTTGTGCCCAGCATTTTGAAGAAATGGCTAAGGAGTCCATGGAGTCTGTGAAAACACTAGACAAGGCAGTTCTTTGGTTGTGGGAGAAGCACAATGTGGTGAACAACAGGCTTGCAGGTATGGAGACCCGTGTCAGGAGAACCTACCAAAGTTAACTGTGGACCAGTAGTCATGATAGTAGTACGGTTTGGTAATATGTCCATATTCTCTTCCAGAATAGCGGAAACCCAGAGTAACTTAATCTACTCTGACCTATACCTGTATTGCCTGTACAGTGAAGTAACTTCAGATTTGCATTCATATTCAAGCCCAGAATTTAACACGCTGCGTATTAACAATTATTTAGTTTGCTGAAAAAGCGTAACCAATTATGAGTCGCCCAATTCAAACAAGGTAACATGGCCAAGAAACTTATATTTAAGGTATACCCTCTTCTGGGTAGTGGTAGTTCATCACACAAGGATGTGCAGAAAAGACTCCACCGTTCTCTAGAGCACCCATTTTTCTGCTGTGTTGACCTGCTAAAAGATTAAATGAGCCTCTAGGAGGTCAATTTAAAGCCCATTTGAAATCTAGTAATGCAGTTCAGCAGCTTTTCTGTAACTAAGAATAATTGTGTGTCTCTCCACAATGTTTTATGCGGACATTAAAACCTCTCTCCCCTAGTTCTACCTGGAATTAAAAAAACCATTGGAGAACAAGATATCGTTATTCAGTGTAGAATGGTATAAACTTTGTGTACATCAGTATATTAAATAAAAGAAAATCAATCTTCAAATATGGTGTGGCCCATAGAGGGCTTTTTTTTTTTTTGTAGGATTTGGACTGAAAACTCCGCTAAAATATTAGGTTATATTTAATCCATTGTGTTATACAGATATCAAATAACTAAAGCACTGAAGAAAATTGGTTTCTATTTGCACCTAATAACTGCCAGCTGTTATGGATCAGTGTAATGTAGCATTAGTTACAATTTAAATATGCACCATTGTGTTTGCATTGTGGTTAAGCCACATTCTCAAAACACCTGAAGCTTTAAATATTGTTGTGACTGCAGATGTTTTATCTTTTGCCTCCCAGTATGAGAAGCATATGATGGGAGATTCAGTAAAAACTTCTGCTAACGTGTATACCGTTGCCTGATAGAATCTGTATTTTTTTTTCCAGTTTAAGTTACGTAGTATTTACTGTAGGAGGAAAAATAAATTACTTTTCTCATTGGATGGTTTAGTCAGAGCTTTCAATAATGCAAGACTGTGTTAAATTGCTTTAAAAAAAAACTTCAGCTAGTATGGGAATGATTAATAATGCCAGATTATTTGGGGTATATATGCCAAACTTTGGTTTCTGCTTTGGACTGTGATTAACTATTTTTTTCATTACTTGGTGCATCTTTCTCAAACAGATCATCCTTATTTATGGTCACGTGCATGGAACTTGCAGTAAATACGAGACATTTTAGGCTTACTGGTTACCAAAAATACCCCAGCACCATTACCAATAGCTCACCATTAAATCATTTTGCAAATTTGTTTTTTTCTGTTATTCAGTTACATCCTAAGCCATGGTAGCTTAAAAGTTACCCACTGTGACCAGCTTTATTGAGAGATTGTAGATGGAGAGAGTGGACTAGTTTAAGGTTTCAGTAGCTTGTTAGGCTAATTAACAGGAGATATTAGTCATACTTTTTCCTCTTAAATGAACTGATGACTGATTCTTGCTGCTAAATGCCTTGCATAAAAACATGAAAGGGAAATAAATTTGCTACTTTATATACAAATGGAAATAAAATAGGGAAATATTTTTATTTGTTGTTTTTGGCTAAAAGAGTTTGCAGAATAGGAGAAAGTTTTGCTTCTTAAAAATTAGAAAGTGGCCCTGAAAAGATGGGGCATATTTTTGCAAGATCTGCGAACAATTAATATATTAATCCAAGCCAGATACAAACACGACACCCATGTTGACTTTTTTTTTTTAACCAGGTAAAGATGAAATTATCTCCATTAAAGATAAGAAGCTTATTTGAGAGCAGGATACAACATGAGCTACCAGCTCTCTCCCACCAAGCCAGAAAAATAACTCCTTCTACAAGCAGTTGAAACATTAAAATGGAGTTCAGTCCCAGAGAAAATGATACGCGTATAAATGCTAAAAGGCAAACTGAAAAATGTGTCTTAAAGTCTTTACAGCACTGCCGATGGCGTCCTGTAATAACAGGAGATGCTAGGCAAAAGCTGAATAATACAGAATTGTCCCCAGTATCTATAGAAACATGAAAATATATCCGCAAGGTATTGAACGGCCTTGAAGCAGCTTGCTGAAAAGTAGGCTACAGGATTACGGAGGACTGTGCAAAAGAGCAGTCCATTTTGAAGCCTAGTTCAAATTACCCTCTGAAAACACATTTGGCTGTTTCTTTTTATCGCTGGTTAAAGGGAAACCAAATACTCTCGTAGTACAGTTGAATGCTACAGATTTTTCCAGGAAGAGAAAACAGGAACATTTCACGTTTTCATCGGACGAGAATAAAACAGTAACTTAGAACATGAAAATCAACATTTCCGGAAGGAAGCCAATGTCTTACTTGATAATGAATTATTTATTCAAAAATACGACTTTATTGCTCCTTAATGCGTGTTCTCTCGTTGAACTGAACCTAGTGTTTGTGTTAAATGGAAAGTTGTCTCATGGGTTTCAGATGACTAGGCTGATAGGGATTTTTATCAACCGGATTTCTCTCTCTCTCTCTCTCTCTTTCTTCGGACAGGTGATCTGAGCGAGGATCCAAAGTTTCCTAAAGTTCAGTGGCCCACTCCAGATTTGTGCCCTGCTTGCCACGAAGAAATTAAAGGATTACACAGCTGGAACGAGGCACAAGTGTTACAGTTCTTGAAACATCACTATAACAACGAGAACATTTTGTACAAGTACATCGAAGGCCAAACTGACTCCAGTGAAGCTGAACTTGGGGACGTGAAGGAGAAGAAAGAGAAATCTTCACCCAGAAAACCAAGCGGAAACAAAGAGAACAATAACCAGGAGCAACAAAACATGCTAGATCCTAAATCCAAGGTCTTAGATAGATTAATAGCAAATGATGGACCCGTCAAAGAGAGAAATAAAAATGCAGTTGAATCAGTTATTCATAAAGAGACCAAACAGTTTGTATCTTTCTTAGGGATTGGATTTTCTAACATAGACATGAGTCTGTGTGTTGTACTTTATGTAGCATCATCCTTATTTTTAATGATAATGTACTTTTTTTTCCGGATGCGGTCCAGAAGGTGGAAAATGAAGTATTATCGTCCATTTGTATAGAAATCAAAATTGGAAGTGAAATTTCCGTTGTAAGTGGGTGGTGAGCACAGATGCAGCTTTAATATTTATGATCAGGGATTTTATATGCAGTATTTCACTTGTTTCAAAAACCCTTCTCCCCAGTTGATTTCTATTGTGGTAGTCTTTGTTGTAGGAATCCCAGTCTTTGCGTGTAACATCCGGACACGTAGCACTGCCATAAAACATGCACTAAACGAGAACCGTGTGCTTTTCCATGAAGATACCATTACTTGCTTGCATCCTGCACCCTTTGTAACCAGCTGTTCCAAGTTTTGGGAAGAAACAGTGCTGTTTTTTGGCGCTCCGAGTGGGCTCCTTACTTTTATCCAAACCTGATTAGACGGTATCTCTATCCTCTGGTCTAGCAGAACGTCTTGCTGGGCATTTGAAGAAGCAAGAATTTTGATTTTTCGAGAGACAGGAATGTCTTTTGATTGAATAAACTTCAAAAACTATTAAATATTTTTACTCTATGCTGTTTCTGTAGCCGTGGCTCTGAGTCCCTGTAAGTCCTCCTTTGCCTATTGCAGCCAAGAGTATGAACCCTCATAAGGGTCACAGAAGGGCTGAACAGCATACAGAAGGCCAGATTTTAATCTTGCTTTTGCAAGTGCTCCTTCAAATGAACCCTTTCGGCTTCAGTGCAGCTCCTCCAAGGGTTCATGAGAAGAGACTTGGACTTACGCAGTAGAGTAAATAACTTTAATCCTTTCTTCCTGATTTATTAAGGAATAATTATTGCCAGAGTTTGGGGAAAAGCAGCACTGCTGAATTTTCTTCATGGAGCCCACTTTTAATGATCTCTGATGAAGTGAAATTCCTAGCGAAGGGGAACGCAAGCTTTCAGCCCTTTCCGGGCGCCACAAATTGCAGTTGTGTCTAGTGAGCCGCTTACGTTGTTGCTCCACAATTTAAAATGCTCGTGTAATGGGATTCCACAGTGTAAGTGTTTCATGTGCTTGTTACCAGTCCTGAGCCTGTGAGACGAGGAATATTATCTCCCACCTGTAAAGTTTCCTTATGTAAGAAGACTAGTCATTACTTCAAGAACAGTCTCCCGTTCCTCTGCTTTTGCTAGTGCGCTCCGTTCGCCGCTGCTGTTCCCCGCCGGGCTGTGGGACCAGTTGGGAACGTAGCAGCTGACTTTGCAGATCAGGTCTCAGGTCCACTTGTTCAGTCTTTCGGGGCAAGGTGTGAGAGAGCGTGTGAAGAAATATAAAAAGATGAGACCCGGGGCATAAAAGTTTCTTCTTGATCTCACCTACTGGTAATCAGTTTGTGCTTAGGAGACGGAGGTCGATGGTCTTATCTACTGCAGCCAGGATGTTCTCATTATCCACGTACTTGTCTAATTATATAACCCGAAAAACTCGAGCCTCAATGTCGTCTTGTGGCTGTGTGTTTCGCAGATTAATTACAGTGCATAACAGGGTATTTCTGATCACCTGGGAGTGAACTTAAAATTTCCTTTAATGCCCCCCTCCCTCCCGGCACACGCACGTACACTGTTCTTGCACTATAAAAGCGGGAGGAAATAGCACCGGGTTAATTTGTTCATTGTCTCTTTCATTGCTGGGCCTATTAGTAATGTGCTGGATTTGCATGGGGCCTTCAAACCTCAGTCACGTTGCCCTCTGATTTCCCTCACAAGCCCTCGGATGAAGGATTTGAACCTTGCCGTGAACGTGAGCTAAAGCTTAGGACACGGTGCTCGGCAAGAAAATGCTTTTAATGATAACTGAATTTGATATACATGTCTCCAGCCGAAGTTTGACACAACTCCTCCATAGCTTCAATTTCAAATAAGAAAATTGGGCAAATAATTGCACAGAGAAACAAGGGCGGATACTGATGCGACACACACATTTACATTTAAAAGGCTTTTAACTGCATGCACAGTCACGGGTCCGAAGCAAAATCTGCGTGATCGTGACAGCAGTAAAAGAAACATTGTTTTCAGCTTTCCTAAGCTACCTTTTAGGGCCCTTGGTGACATGGAGGAACAGATAGTCTCCAAGGACATATTAGATGAAACTTTCCTTGTGACTTCAAGACAGTCTGAAGGGCTGGATGAAAATGTCTGATTTAAGAGGCGAGACACGACCTGTTGGAACGGTTTCTTCCCTCCTCCGTGAGATCTTTAAGCAAGTACCAAGATGCTTATTGCACCGTTTTTTTAAATATCGAAACGGCTTACAAGCCAGATGGTGAAACGAGTTAAAAATCAAAGCCCGCAGCCTGTAATCAATGCCATTGCACTTAGTTATTACCCAGATTCAAATAATGGGGCTCGGAGCTGGGGAAATGGAAAATGTTGGCCTCTGGTCTTAACCAAACTGGGTATCTAATGTCAGGTAATCTAATGTAATCGTAACAAGTGGCCACGGTTTTCGGAGCTGGATTTGAGGTCAGAAGGAGCTGAGGGAGGTGCTGCATCTCGAAATACCCGGTGACGTGTTCGGTACCCGTGCGGAGAGCTTTAAGTCTGTGTCATCTTTCCGTTTCCTGCTGTTGTTCGTTTTGCATATTTTCATATCAATGACCGTTACTTTGTTTTCAACTTTGCTGGGTATCTAGCACTGGGCTGGTTCATTTTGGGCACGTCCTGCTTATTTTCATCTGCGTATTAAAGCCACTTTGGAAAGCTTGTCGGGATGCTTTTGCCTGCAAAACAACTAGTGGGTTATTTTAGGGCATATATAGGAACATGATCTTCATTTGCTGAAGGAGTCCTGTAAGCTTTCATAGTGCCTTTACACTGTTTGAAGCAGGAAATTGAACAGCAGAGACCTTAATGTCCAGCGTTTTTCCCCCAAAATAGATGCAAATGGGATTTGGATCGTGTCACGTGGTGCAATAAGTTAAGTTCTGCTGCTTACTTGGTACAAAGCTTTGGTAATAGTGACCTCGCTTGGAAACCAACCCTGAATTTTGGATGTAATTGTTACACAAATGTCAGTGTATTTGCCATTTTGTAACCGTACCTTGACAAGTTGTGTGTTTTATGTATTACGATGGTCAGTATGGAGCCCTGCACCCAGGAGTTAATACCGTCATACTCATGATCGGCCGTGTCTGTAGAAAGTATTATTAAGTGTCCCTGCGATGGGCAATGCTGTTTTCCCACGCTGTGTTACAGGGAGCCAAATTATGAGAGTATTTTTTAGAAATGCCCTAAAAATATCAGCCAGTCAGACTCAGAGTTTTGATTGATAAAGAATTCAACCACGCACGTTTTCCTAATGAAAATGTTGCAACCTGAATCATACCAAACCGAGTAACCTTTGGGCTGCATTTTGTCGCTTTGATACTTCCGGCTTTTTTATCCGTCTGGAGTTTCTCAGCGAGCAAATGTTAAACTTCAGGGAGAAAGAAAACAATGGAGGGCTTGCTGGGTCGGAGGAGAAAAAGCCACGCGTGCCAAAAAAAAGCCAAGTGAAATGATTCCTTCGTGTTTAATTTTTAATTGCAAACTGTATATTTTATGTCGCACCTGTTTGGAACCGGACGCGAGTATCATCTTTAGGAAAGGCTCGACACGCATATTGTGCGGCATCCAAGCTGTTGAGACTGGTGAGCAAAACCGTTGAGTAATTTAAATGTTTTATTTATTTGAATAATTTGACATTTTCTCGTATCAGTTAGTTTTTTACTCGATGGGAGACCTCCTCTCTTGCGGGGAAAGTGGCCGTTTTGTACTAAATTGTAAACGAATGTGCTCATTTAAAAATAAACTGCAGATGTCCGAGTGAAAAAATAACGTGCAGCAGCCTTTTTGTACCCATCCCTTTGGCTCCACGCTTCTAGCCCAAGCCAAATATTGCAAGAGTGCTTTAAAATCCATTTCTCACCAGAGGGGGGAATCACCCCCGCGTTAGACTTTTCTAAAGAAATGACACAAGCACAGCACTTGAACCATTTGAATTTCCAATTCACTTTTCACCTCTCTCTGGCTTTGCTGTGAAGGCACACTGCTCTGGGACCACGCTCGACTCCTCTGATTTTGTTTGTCCCAGCACAAGTCCCTGATGGCAATGGGCGGTGGTCATGCTAATGTGGTGGAGGTGACCCTGCATAAGCCAGTCACGCTTGGAGTCCCGTCGGTGGGACGTTTAAAAGAAAGAGTATCGTACTCGAGTACCCTGCGGTTCAACACGCAGTTCTGCTTCCTTTGCAGAAATGTGCCCTTTCACCACCATCGGTGGCCCTGGCTGGGCTGGGCGGTGATTGCGTCCTGTGGCTGTCTGGGCTACGGCCTCTGGGGGAAGCTGAAGGATGGGGTCATTAGCCACAGCGCCTTTTTGGGAAAATGCATCTCTCACTGCTGGTTGAGATGGGACACGTGTCTCTCTCACTACACATAAAGGAGAACAAGTCTGCCCCCTTTAAGTGCCAGGAATATAGTCTCACCTCTGATAACCTAGTTCAACTCAAAACCTAGCATAATGCCACCATGCCCGTACACCAGCCACGTTTCCTCCAGCAAAGGCTCTGCTGCCTTTTACACTCAGAAAATTGATAAAGGAGAGCCCGTTGATGTTGTGTATTTGAACTTTTGCTGTTCGCTTGGTCAAGGGCTTTGAAGAGCCTGGGATCTAGACCCACAGCGCGTTAGCAGCTGTGTAGTTTACATCTGCTTTGTACACCGGCGTGTGCGAGTGGCACAGATAATCTCTGCCTTAGGCCATTGCCTACCCCTAAACAGCTGTGGGTGCTGTAACTTCAGCTGATGCACTTGTGCTACTGGGTGTTTTTTCCCCCACTGGGGAAGCGACACTGGATTCCAGTATGACGCACCAGCATGGGGATTTATGGCCTGTGCTTGCTCCTTTCTTCTACCTTGGTGTAAACACGCTGTGAGGCCAGGTCACCAGCACACTCCTGGGTTGGAAAGAGAGCAACATCTGCGGTGCTCAGCACGGCACCACGGCCCAGTGCTGGCTTGTTCAGTGCCCAGCCTGCAAGCTGGTCTCTGTTCAGCACGCAGCGGCATTGCAGCGACTGCTGTCTGGGCACCCTGGAGCCCTGCTCTTGGCCACGCTGCAGCAGGGGCTGCCTCGGGAATGAGGGGTAGGGGCAGTGCCCAGCAGTTTCCGCAGAGCACCAGGAGACTGTTGGAGAGATTGTCCTGCCGGCTGCGCTGGGGGCAGACAGAGGCCATGCCCCGCACTCCCATAACAAGCACAAGACAGGCGGGATGTCGCCTTGCCCATCTCTACCTGCCCCCTCCTAGCAGAGCGAGAGGCAGAGGGGCTGCACTTGCACCCTTGACCCCAGTCCGCCGTTTAGGTGGAGGGCACCAGAGCAGGGGCGAGAGCTGGGGGAGCTGCTGGAACCGGGTGAGGCTGCCCAGCTGTGCCTGCAATGCCCAGAGGCTCCCCACCTCCCCCAGCCTGGCAGTGCCCGCCGGCCCAGCCAGCCCTGCTGGAAGGCGGCCCCGGCTCCAGCTCCATTAACTATTGATACCGTGCTGCGGGCGGGGGGAAACGTGAGTCCCGCTGCGGGGTGGGGGGGCAGCTCCGCATGGAAACTCGCCCGCGGCCCGGCTGCGCTCCCCGCGTGAATAATGCACGAGGGGGCGGCGCGGAGGGAAGCGCGGCTGCGGCCGGGGACCTGCCCGCCCCGGGGCAGGCTCCGAAACGTCTCGGGGAAATACAGTTATAGATATAGATATATGGGTCTGTATCTGTATGCCTACACCCACATATATTTGCAAAAAAAAAGTCTCAGGGAAAATGCAGACATAGAGCGGGACTGAGGCATAGGGACCAGATAGATCCGCCTATAGATATAATATAGACAGACAGACGGATCGAGAGAGAGAGAGATATCTATAGACAGATAGATTAAAATACTCGAATTCTGTTGTCGCAATTCTTCTTATGTATCTAGTCCACAAGGCAACGTGTGTGTGCCAAAAGGTCTAGATATCGTATAGCGATGCGTATGTGCTGGAAGATAGATAGATAGATAGATAGCTCGAATAACCCTAACTCTACCCTGGCCCCCTCCCAAGCCCCGGGGTTGCGGTTGTTCCCGGGGGCGGCAGTGCTGCACCGGGGCAAGGGCAAGGGGCCGGGACCCGCCGGGAGCGGAGCTTGCGCGGGCTGGGCGTGTGCGCAGCGTGTGCATGGGATGCGGGGGTCGCGCATATATATATAACGCATCTATATGTGCGTGCGTGTGCACAGACACACCTGTTTAATGCGTGTGCGTGTCTATGTGCGCGCGCGCGTATGTGTGTATGCGTGCGTGTGGGCGACCGTGTATGCTCATCCGCGTGTGCGTGTGCTTATGTCTGCGTGCGTGTGACTACACAC
>NW_005841869.1:531229-531748 GCF_000455745.1 Alligator sinensis
GGAGAGGGGCAGAACGAGCCGGCTGCCCCCGGCCCCTGCAGCCCGCGGGGAGGAGAGGGCAGGAGGCTGCCCGAGCCGGGAGCAGCCCGGGCATGTCCTCCAGCGCCGGCATCGCGGCCGCTGCCACCCTCATGTGCGGGCCAGCTCGTTATGAATTGATGGTCTCACCTGCCGTTACCTATTCTCATCTCATGCTGAGCACCGTGCCTGCTGCCCTCGCCCTGGCTATCGTTACCATTATTATTCTAATAATAGCTGCTGCTATCGCCACCCTGCTTTCTGCGAGGACTCTTCGGGTGACTAGTCCTGTTTTGACTCTTCTCATCATCATCTCGATTCTCATCTCATGCTGAGCACCGTGCCTGCTGCCCTCGCCCTGGCTATCGTTACCATTATTATTCTAATAATAGCTGCTGCTATCGCCACCCTGCTTTCTGCGAGGACTCTTCGGGTGACTAGTCCTGTTTTGACTCTTCTCATCATCATCTCGCTCCCGGCGTGTGGCTCCGTAGCCAGGCA
>NW_005841869.1:532005-533021 GCF_000455745.1 Alligator sinensis
CGGCGGTCAGTCCATGGGCAAGCCTGGCGCGGGCAGGCAGCCGCAGCCCGGGCTAGCTGCGGTGTGCGCGGGCTGGAGACAACCGGGGAGGCACCGAGCCCCCGCGGGCGGCTATGTCCATGTATGTACAGCGACACGGGGGAGCACGCACGCCTCTCTGCCTCTGCATTTAGGAACCCCCCTCCCTCCCTCCCTCCCCATTTCTCTGCTTGGACTAATTTCCGTGGTGCGGGACAGGAGCGGGAAGGCGCCGGCATGATTTTTTTGGCACGGGTTCGTAGGAGCAGATATGTAAGAATTGTAATAAGCGAATTCCATGGTCGCTATAATTATTAGTGCCATGTAGATACAGTCCAAGAGGTGTGTGTCCCTATATATTGCATATATATGTGCTGGAAGAGATAGCTAGGTAGATAGATAGACCCATTCCAGCCACACAGCACGGCTATATGGCAGATATAAGGCTGTATACTTGCCTTTTGCACTATGTTATGTCCAGCAATAATAACGAGGACACTAGAATTCGATTATTACAATTATTATTTTCTCTCTTTCTTTCTCTTCTTTCTCTCTCTCTCTCTTCCAGCAAAGTGATGTTCAACTTGACTGTTTAGGTTTCATTCCTTTGGCGAAACTATATGATATACGGACCTTTTGGTACATACTTTTAAGAGGCATTTATTCCTTTTTGGTACATATATGTTGCCTTTTGGAATAGACAATAGTAATAACTGCGACAATAGGATTTGATTCTTGTCATCTATCTGTCTTTCTATACTTATAGAGATAGAAATCGTTCAATCTATCTATCTATCTATGTATGTATGTATGGTGTCTGTCTCTGGCTGTGTATCGGTTCCTGTCCGGCTCCGGCTCTAGCTGTAGCTGCCCCGTACAGACGTGCTCCTGCCCGGCCCGTGCCCGGTCCCGCCCGGCCCCGGGGGTGCGCACAGACGCCGCAGCCGGTCCCGGGCCCCGGCCGCCGGCTGCCGCGATGTTTAATGGATGCTCCCTCT
>NW_005841869.1:533632-535197 GCF_000455745.1 Alligator sinensis
AAGGTCTCCCCTCGCCCTGCCCGTCCGCGTTCAGGAGCGACCCCCGCCCCGCTTCCCCGGCTGGGCTGAGCGGTGCCGGGCCGGGCCGGGAGCCGACGGGGCAGGCGCCCGTCCCTGCCAGCACAGGTCTCTTTTTTGCACGTGGTTCGTAGGAGCGGGTAAATAACAGGAAGAGTAAAACCAGCAGTAGCAAGAGCCATAACCGCAGCAGCAGCGGGAAGAATATTAGTAGCAGCAGCAATAATAGTGATAGGGCTATTATGATTATGATTATTATTGTGGCTATTATTACTATCGTTGTGACTATCGTTACTATTATCGCTAATGATCATAGTGATAACCCCAAACAAGCAGTAGCAATAATAACAGTGATAACAGCAGTGGTCATCATAATAACAACTACAGCAACGATAGTCTTAATAGCAATAAGAGCCATCCTCATAATAGTAATAACAGCCATAACAATAGTCGTTAGAGTCGCAACCAGAGTGATCATAGCCGTAATAATAGTCACACTAGAAATAATAATAGTAAGAAGAGCTTGGTGCAGGGGGCCGGACCCGACCATCTTCCCAGGTCCCTTCCGGCCTCACAACCTATGAATCTATAACAATAGTATTAATAATAGTAATCATAGCCATAGCCACAGCCAGAACAATAGCGATAATAGTAACACTAGTCACAACGATGTAATAATAGTAGTAATAATAGCCTTAACAGTAGAATTAATAATAGTAAGAATAGCCATAGCAATAGTTATCACAGTAGTAATAATAGCCGCAGCGATAGCTATAGTAATAGGTATAACGACAGCAATAATAGCCATAATAATAGTTATAACGATAGTAATAACAGTAGCTATAGCAATAATAGCCACAACCTAATCATAGTTATAACTATAGTAATAATAGTCACAGCGATAGTCATAATAGCCATAATAAGTTATAACGATAGCAATAATAGCTATAGCAATAATAGTTATAACTCTAGTAATAACAGTCACAACGATAGTAGTAATAAGAGCCGTACTAACAGTCATAGCAATGGTCATAATAGTAGTCATAACAGCCATAACAATCGTCATAACGCTAGACTAGCGAGACGAGGCTGGCGGTGGTGACAGTCATTGTGGAAGAAGACTAGTCCGAGTGGCCGGCAGGACAGCGGCAGCGGCAGCGGTCCCAGCGCACAGCACGAGTCACAAGCGCAGCGGGGAGGGAGGGAGGGAGGGAGGGCCACCCCGACAGTGCGCATCCCCGCGCTGACCCGCCTGTGCCCCGCAGAGATCCCGCTGTGCGCCGGCTGCAACCAGCACATCGTGGACCGCTTCATCCTGAAGGTGCTGGACCGGCACTGGCACAGCAAGTGCCTGAAATGCAGCGACTGCCAGGCGCCGCTGGCCGAGAAGTGCTTCAGCCGGGGCGACGGCGTGTACTGCAAGGAGGACTTCTTCAAGTGAGTGCGGCCCGGGGCGGGGGGCGCGGGGGTCCCGGTCCGCGAGCGGCCCCGAGCCGCGTGCCGCCCCTCCCTCCCTCCATCCTGCCGCTTCTCCCCCCGGAGGGTCG
>NW_005841869.1:535413-591862 GCF_000455745.1 Alligator sinensis
TTTTCGTGTCGTGTCTCCCTTTGCTTTTGCCTCCATCCACACACCCCGCAGACACAGCCCTGCATTAGCCCCGGGAATCAGACTTTTCTTCTTCTTCTTTTTTTTTTTGCTTAGACCCAGGAATCAGACTATTCTTTTTTATTTATTTATTTATTTTCTTAGTCCCAGGAATCAGACTTTTTTTCTTCCTTTTTTTTTTTGCTTACACTCAGAAATCAAACTTTTCTTCTTTTTTTTTCTTCTTTTTTTTTTTTTTGCTTAGACCCAGAAATCAGACTTTTTTTTTCTTTTTTCTTTTGCTTAGACCCAGAAATCAAACTTTTCTTCTTCTTCTTTTTTCTTCCTTTTTTTTTTGCTTAGACCCAGAAATCAAACTTTTCTTCTTCTTCTTTTTTCTTCCTTTTTTTTTGCTTAGACCCAGAATTCAGACTTTTTTTTTCTTTTTTCTTTTGCTTAAACCCAGGAATCAAACTTTTCTTCTTGTCTTTGTTTGCTTAGACCCAGGCATCAGACTATTGTTTTTTACTTTTTTTTTCTTAGTCCCAGGAATCAGACTTTTTTTCTTCTTTTTTTTGCTTTGAGCCAGAAATCAAACTTTTCTTCTTTTCTTTGTTTGCTTAGAGCCAGGAATCAGACTTTTCTTCTTTTTTTTTTTTTTGCTCAGCTGTGTTATGCCCTTCCTTTCCCTTCGACAACTGCCTGGCGGCGGGTGGATCAGGCTATACTCCCGCTATTTCTTCTATTTTCCTCTTAACTCATCCGCTGCTTGCCACTGTCAGAGACTGGCTCCTGGGCTGGACAGACCTTTGGTCCATCTCAGCATGGCAGTTAGGTTTCTTCCCTTCCATCTGCTAGTCTGAATACCAGGGACATTTTCTTTTTAAAGGGGAGAAAAAAAAGGGAGGGAGGTGATCACAGGCTAGTGCATCTTTTAGTGTCCTTCCAAACTGCTGCCGGCCCCGATGCCATAACTGGAGATGTCCGCTCCAGGCCCTGCGCCCGTCTTCATAGGGCTTTGAGCCACTCTTGGTCTCCTTGGCTCATGGAAATAACGCTCCGTGTCTTGGAAATGTTTGCAGAAGCAGAATCGACAGCAAAGAGGCCCCGCACCACCATTACGGCCAAACAGCTGGAAACCCTGAAAAATGCATACAACAATTCCCCCAAGCCAGCAAGGCACGTGAGAGAGCAGCTGTCCTCAGAGACTGGCCTGGACATGAGAGTCGTGCAGGTGAGACAAGGGATGGTGGTGCCTTCTCCCCCCGCTGGGCTTTCATCTGGTGACAGGGTAGCCCAGATGCACCCAAACAGGGCCCTTTGCACCCACCCATTGCAGAATCCCCCAAAGTCCTTTAACATCATTAGCTTTATATATTTATGGGCTCTTACATGCCATTTGGACTCAATGAGGTTGAACCAAGAAGTCTTCCACGATTAATTCCCGCTGCCGCAATTCCTCTGCTCGAGCACTGATAGCTGGCCGTCCCTGAATTATTTTTTTCCTGAATGTTTTTGGAATAATTTTTCAAAGCCTCTCTCCCCAGACTATCCCCATGGACTTCACCGAGAGCCTGTAGTGGCTACACACAATCACTGATTTATCATAAGATCCTCTTTGTTCAAGTGGGTTGCAACACTTTCATTTTTTTTTCCAGTCATCGTTTTAAATTTTGATGAAGCGGGGGAATCACTGTCTTGTTGGTTTTGCCCTCACTTTCCTTTTTCCTTAAAAAAAAAAAAAAATCCAAAGCAGGTTGAAATTATTTTCATGTTCAACATTTTAATAAAATTCATTGCCACGTTGAGTTTTGGCACTAAATATAACCCTGAAGGAATTTAAATGGTACCTTCACACTTTGTATCATTGCAGTTCAGCTCTTACAAGTGTCTTCCCTAGTCCAAGGCTCTAAACTCATGATTTCCCGTGCATGTTCAGACCCCCGTTGACTTCCATCATTGGGGCAGTGGTGAACTGCTTGAAACGCAGGTTAGGTTTTTTTATTAGGGGAATTAAGTGTCTTTCTACTGAAAAAAAAAAAGAGGTGTCATTAAAAAAAACAAAACCAAACAAACACCTGGGTGCAAAGAAATGCATTTGGCAAAAAATATTCATGTTCACATCAAGACAAGGGAAGCCAACATTTTCTTTGGAAAATTAAAAACTGCTCTGGTTATTTCTTCCCTTTGCTTTGCTTTGTTGGGCAGGTGTGGTTCCAGAACAGACGGGCCAAGGAAAAAAGGCTAAAGAAAGATGCGGGGAGGCAGCGGTGGGGGCAGTACTTCAGGAATATGAAACGGTCCCGAGGGAGCTCCAAGTCTGACAAGGACAGCATTCAGGAGGAAGGGCCGGACAGCGATGCCGAGGTGTCCTTTACAGGTAAGAGGAAAGCGATTCCAGCGCGTATCTGGGGTGACACTTGCTGCAGAGATCACACCAGGGCAGAATTCAAGGCTGGAGGGAAATTGAAGTTGCTTGGTCTCGTGGTGACCCTGCGAGCGGGGGTCACTCATCATCACCCGGCTGCCGTTTTCACGCGCTTCTTCCGAGCAGTGTTTTTCATTGCACGTTTCTTTAATTCTTTCCATGCCATTTACCCGCTAAGCACTTCCTGACCCAGCAGAGTCAAAGAAAGCAAATGTCTGATGCAGGTAAATCAAACTGGGAACAAAAATGCAAATGCATGCCAGGAAAAAAAAATGAAGGCAGCCACAACTGGATCCCCAGTCGGCGACATAGGGACTGCCATCAGTAGCTTCCCGTTTGGAAGAGCAGGCAACTGGGATTTGTTGCTTTTGAGAGACACTATCCACAGGCTGCTTAGTCTGGAGTTTTTTAATGCATGGACTATGTCACAATTGTAAAAGCAAAAAAACAAGAAGAACTTTACTTAGGATTTATCCAGGCAGGAGATCTTTGACTGAAGAAACTTTTTCTATGGAAGGAGTTTATATATGAATCGGTTCAAAAGAACAAAATCTCCCAAATAGCTGCATAGTGCGTCTATATGAAAGATGTCTGTAAGATGGGATGTTCTTCATCCTGTTTAGTATTTTTTTGTTGTATTTTTATTTCATACAATTATTACATGTAGGAATTTTCCCCTTATTCATCTTTTGGGGGTAGTGGGGAAGGGGTTGTTCTTCCATCTATTTATGTTGAGTGGCTATTTTTTCCCCCTTTTCATTGTTTTGGGGTATTTCTCTCGGGATGTCAAGCTTCTTAGGAGAAGAAATGTTATTCAAACATAATTAAATCAAGAAAGGGCTTAAGCTTCAGCACATAAGTAGCTTCCGCTAACTTTGCCCTAAATTATTGCTAATAGACTACAGTAGGGCTTGTATATACCTTCCTGCATCGGCAAATCATTCTGTGAGCAAGATGCAGCCCCGGGTGAAGGAAGCCTTGACCCCTGTTGCTTGCTGCAGGTTTAGCCCTTGTCGTTGGGGAGTCCCTTTGCCCATTCGTGAAGCCTGGTGGTCACTTATCTGCTCGGGAGCATCTAGTGCCTCTGTTTAAAATACTTATATGGCCCACATTACCCTAATTTCCAACTGCCTCCCCATGTTTAATACATGTATCCACACAGTACCACTGAGAGATGAGAAGTTCTGTTAGCCTCATGTTACAGATGAGCGCAGGAGGAAGAGTTGGGCCAGATCCTAAAAGGAAGTCAGGTCCCCGTCTCCTACTGAGTTCCTATCCGCAGTACCGGTGCCTCTGAAAATCTGCCTGTAAGTGATTTGGCCATGGTCACTCAGGAAGTATAACCACTTGCTCCTAGCAATCCTTGGTCACAGGCTTAGTGTCCCAACTACTATATATCTATATCTATACATCTAGATATATCTATATATCTAGATCTAGATATATAGATAGCTATATCTATATGCAGTCTGAAATTTCAGCATGTCTATTGTGTCCCTGCCACTGTGTTAGACTTTCATGCCTGTTCATACATGATGCTGCACGTCAGCAATGTTCACTGTCAACTTCCCATGACTTTGCTAGGAAAATATTAAACACTCACTTAATACTACAAACAGGTTTACATACTAGGTTATCCAGCTCAATGCAGTAAAGGGTCTAATAAATGCAATTACCAGTTTTCTGGTAACTAAGCAAGGCACTGATTTTTTTTTTTAAGTGATCCAACTCGATTGCATTGGCCTGTTTCTGAGCAACCAAATGCCACTGAGATCTTAATTGCTTTTCCTGAGTAATGGATAGTTTTTCTTTGGGTGATTCCCTTATATCAGTGAGGGTTCCTATTGCTCTTTGAGCAGTAGTGAAAAATCCCCAACCAGAAAAGGAACAAAGCACAACAACAGAAAGAGGCAGATCTCAAGTGCCTTGGCTCAGTTTTTCCTTCAAGTACATATTTATTTAGTTACAGCCTTATTTTTAGCAGCTCTGTTCCATACACTTTAAAAAGAAAAGCCTAGATGATTTAAACTCTAGCACCTGTGCTCAGAAAAAAAAAATCCCATTGGCTTCTCTGACCCTAGACAGAACAAAAATTAAAAAGTGGCCAGACTAACATGTGGCTAGGCTAACATCATCACAAGGTTTGGTAAGACATGCCACATCTCTAGGCCCTCTGTCTTTTATTATTATAACGATAATAATTATTATTATTAGCACGGCATTCAAGATTTCCGATCGTGTTGTCTCCATCCCCAGTAAAACAAGCCCGTTTCCCTTTCAGACGAACCCACTATGTCAGAAATGAGTCACTCCAATGGGATTTACAGCAACCTAAACGAAGCGTCTCCTGCTTTGGGGAGACAAGCTGGGACCAACGGCAGCTTCTCCTTGGAACACGCTGGCATCCCAGCTCAGGACCAGTACCACGACCTCCGATCCAACAGCCCCTATGGGATACCCCAGTCGCCTGCTTCTTTGCAGGCCTTACCAGGTCACCAGCCATTACTCTCAAGCTTGGTTTATCCAGACAACGGTTTGGGCATCATGGCTCAAGGAGGACAAGGTGTTCCCCAGCCAATGAGAGTCTTAGGTGGGAATGGACCCAGTTCAGATCTCTCCACGGGAAGCAGTGGAGGGTACCCAGATTTCCCAGCAAGTCCTGCCTCTTGGCTAGATGAAGTCGATCATGCCCAATTTTGATACAGGACCCAATACGAGGGGGGCGGGGCGGGGAGGGAAAGGACTTTGGGCTACCGAGCCTCATCTACTACTGGGGCAAAAAATAACTTCCGAGAGGTGAAGAAAAGATAGTTACTTGGAGAAAGAAAGGCAGATGTGCTCTCCGAAGGCGGCCCAGCAGTGGGTGAGTGAGAGACAATAGACTGAGGGATCACATCAGAAGGACTGGCTTCAAACCCATCCCAGCAAAACTGACCGTTGCATCTACCGAACGGCGAGACTCGTGCTTTACAGAGCTGATGAAGTGCGCTGCTTTCTGTTGTCAGCGCGTTCTCCGGAGCAAGGACTCACTTCATCACTTACCCGCGCCCACGGCTTTTGTTTAAAAAAATAATAATTTCAACCATTGTCAAAGAAGCGACAATATCTATATTTCTAGAGGAGAAAAAAGTTAAGGATGAATCACTTCAGAAATTCATGGTAGAAAACCATGTACCTATTTCTCTGTTCTTCAACAGGTAAAAAAAAAAAAAAAAAAAAAAAAAAAGCAGCACCACAATGTGATGTTTTTTGGTTGTTCTTTTGAATTTACATGATCTTTTCTAAATTTAAATGGTCCTGAATATGCCAATCATTTATTAACAGTCTCCTTTCCTTTGTATGACGAGGAGCATAAGTTAATTCTGCTTTTCACCTCTTTGATTTGTAGATTGCTAGCTTTATTCTTTCTCTATTAATGTTAAACTGTGAATAGATGTATTTATGACCAAATGATTACTCTTTCCCACTGGAGTCCAGAGTTTCTTTCCTGGACTCCAGAGCGCCGGTTGCTCTGGGTTGTGAAACTTCTGCTTTTCTTTACTGATTCATCTATGACGACTTTTTGCAAAGCTTTTCGAAGTTGCACCTACTGTCTTGTTGCCAAATCCCTTCTCAGACTGACTGATCCGCCAGCGTTTTGGTTAGGCTTGTTTGAGTTACAGCTGTTCTTCATACGTTGTTGGGAGCACACATTTGCGTTTGCCATCACCATCACATTTCTCCATCCCGGGCATTTGTGTCTTGCACAGCAGGTATCGTGAAAGCTGATTGTGAAGAAAGGCAAAACAATATGTATATTGTTACCTGAATATTGAATTAACTGTAGATTATGTGTATGTCCAGTGTCCTTTATTTATATCTTCTCTTTCTCTCTGATGATCAAATTCTTCAAGACTTCAAATAAATTTGTCAGCTAACGTTTAAATAAGTCTTTTTCTAAATTCACACTAAAAGCACCCATTTGAAGACCTGTAACCTTTCAAACTAACAGCAAAAGCTCCCAAAGCCTGAAAGCCTTGATTCAGCATGGCACTTAACTGCATGCTTCATTTTAAGCAGAGGAGCGGTCCCATTGACTTCAGAAGTGCTTTTCTGAATTGAAGCAGTGAAAAACGGTCTCGAGGGATATGGTGTTAAATAACTTCCAGCACTGACACCCATGTTCTGTGAAGTATGATTTTTCTTTTTCTTTTTTTAAATCTTAGCACTCAAGAAGCAGGAAGAAATGGCCAATAAGGCAGAGAATTTGTGGCGTCAAGCTGCTACGTGGCCACGTGTTCTGTCATTTCACATCTTGAGACACTAATGTTCAAGCATTAAGCATTGGAGGCTTCACGCTCGAATCATTAGTACAGTAAACAGAAAAAGAAAAGGGGGGATGATATGTAACCTGTTTTTCCCCCCAGATACATATATGAGCCTGAATTTTAAAATGTAGGTGTCTAAAGTTAGGTACCTAAACACAGATGGAAGTGCCTTTTATTTCAACTTCATTCAATGATCTCATATTAAGATTTGAGCCCAACAGGGACATTTTCAAAAGCGCAGATGGATATGAGCACCCAGCTCCCATGGCCGTCTGTGGTAGCTGGGGGCCTGGTAGTCCTGTGTGCACCTTTGAAAATCTTCCCCAGTCTGTTAAAAATTGAGTGCCTGAATTTATTCCTCCTGCTCCATACTTAAGTAAGCACGACTTCATGTTGATAGACGCTGCGGCTGTCTCTGACTTCTGTCACGATTGCAATGCTCAGCCTAACCGTCAGCTCCTGATGCAGCTGCAGACATAAGTACAGGGCGGTGGGGATTTCAACTTTAGCTTCAAGTCCCTGAAGCATGCGCTCTGGGATGGTAGCTGAACAGGGATGGTTGCTGAATTGGAAGCTGGTTGAGGGGGGGATATAGGGGGAGATGTGCAAGTCTCTGCAAATCATATACTAAGGGCCTTGCTTTCGGCAGCTACATTTGATACATCTCGGCTTTGATTTGTGTCCGGGATCCCTGTTTTAAACTTATGCATTTCTATCACTTGGGGAGGGTGAGTGTCGTCTTGTCTCGCTAGCCTTTCATTAAGATCATCGTCAATGTTGTCTTATGATTTTGGGGGGTGGGGTGGGAAGCATGAATGTTCAAAGTTACCTCTTCAAAGCTCTTGATTCCCTAGCCTAGCAGTAAACTGTTCGTTCACGTCGGGGTGGGCACTGCATTATCAAGAAGAGAACAGGTTTCATTTTGTAATCAATAGGTACTGGAAATATTTGTGTGGTGATTGGGACTCTGTCAAATGATTTCTATTGAATTCATACTTCCATAGTACTTGTTTCTCTAATTTTTTTCCCCTCCTCTTAAGGTGGTATTTGCTTTAAAAAAAAAAAAGAAAAAAGAAAGAACCACGTCATTTCTTTTCTCACAATAAACAAACTGTAAAAATAGCAATGCCTATGGGTGAGCAATACATCAATGCCCATAATCGTTCTAAGATTCATATTACAGCTGTGCAATATTACAGTAGCAGTCTCCCTCCCCCTCTCTTTTTTTTCTCACGTATAAAATATATTACAAGATTGTAGGGGTTCAAACAGGAGAAACCAAAATGCTTCCAGCACTTCCTCAACCTAAGCAAAGGCTTAATTCTGCAACCTTTGCTTGTTCAAATAGCTCATCTCTTTTGAGGATTCCCACTCGCAAACAATATATTACGAGGCAGGCAGAAATCTTACTTCCTGAGAGCAACGGGGTTATTATAGTAGTCTGGTTTGCAAGACTATGCCTAAATCAGGCTTTTTTTTTTTCTTCCAGGGAGCGCCGTGTATCATCAGATACCTGTGCTCCCGGATACTTTTGAAGTTAAGCCTGTATTTTTCAATCTACATTTGGGGTAAGATTGTCTGGGCTCTTAATTTGCTTTCTGCGTTAAGGTGACTGTTTTTTGTGAATGCTGGGCTTGGACAGGACACCTCCGACGACTGTGCCTGCGTAAAGCTCTCCTGCTTCTCTCATATTTCTACAAGTCAGTGACTTACATTTTAGCCGATGCTTTCAGTGTCTTTGGCGGCCCAGGGATTCCATTAATATAAATGCTTTCTTCCCATTAAAAAAAAAAATCAATTTTAAAGAAGCAAATAAAATTAACAGTATGCAATTGATTTACAGGTTGTGGGGGTGGAAAAGGAACAGAATTAGGAATGGGAGTTTCCATTATTCAGTTTTCGGGTGAGTTTTATAACCTCATAATCCATAGCATTTTTCAAGGAGGAAAGCTTTTATCTGATTTTTTTTTTAATGACATCCACAGCTTCTGTAGATATGTGTGACCTGAGCTTGTGTTCCTTGCACAAGAGGAGTCCCTGAGAGTTACGGATGTGTAAAGCAGACTGCTTTGCACTCATCTTTTCCTTCTTCTGATGAAGGATGTTTTGCACTCAAAACTTGTCTAACCCTATCCCAACCAAACCACTGGTCCGATAAAAGACAGCACCCTAGGAAATCCTTGCTTCTAAATACCAAGTCACATTTTCTGTACTCGGTCTTCTGGGAAAATTGCACATATGTTATTACAACAATATACCGTCTTATTGTCACATATTTTGTAGGCTGGAGTCAGCTCCAGTCCATAATCTATTTATTCCAGCTGGAAGGACTAGAATAGCATGACCCTCCATCTCCAAGGAACACGTGGGTAACACTATGCCTGTGAATCCATGTGGAAAACAACCAAAGAAAACCGGTGAGCGACGTGTTAGAAGCGCTGCTAATCCACCTAGATCTCCCAGCAAGTTGTTTCCAGTGGAGTTAAATCTAGAAGAACGAACTCAACGCAAACAAGAGCAGCCCAAACCATCCGTCAGCTTGGAAACGTGAACTCTGCGCAGACGATCTGGAGGAGCAGTAGGTCGCCAGGATGGTTTTCCTGGAGGGTTTTCTTATCGCCCAATGCAGAGCTGGAAGCAAAGTCCAGACCTCTGGGTGAACACACATATTGAATCCCAGGTTCATTTCCCAATTAGCCAATTTTTCCAGGTAGAAGATTTGGGGGTGTTAATGTCTTTATCGCTAGAATATTGTTCAATCCTGTCCATAGCGCTGAGTCCACTGGATTTATTCATTCAGAATCACCACTGGCCACAGCAGAAGTGTCTAGGGGAAAGCAGCACAGAATTGGGTCTATCATTTGGATTTTAATAGACTCTCCAGCTCCTTGAGAGAGCCTGAGTTATAATGCTTTTATGTTCAGATCCAGGACATTATTGAGAGTGATCCAGACAGGAAACAGGCTTGGGATAACACTGAGACAAAGCAGCGTAAGATATATAGTTCTGTGACAGCATCGTCATTTAAGGAGCATTTTAAATTCCACCTCAAGCTATACCACACACGGCAGATCGTGTTTGGAGCCGGAATGGTTTTTGTTCAGATCTTGTACAGCTCCATGCACATCCAGTGCTTAACAAATGTCCCAGAACTAGTGGGAACTTGCAGCCACATATGCTCCAAACATCCCATAATAATGCCTGGTTCATTTTTTTTTTTTTTTAGATGCTCAAGCTTCACTGAAGAGGCGTTTATTCTGCATGTATCTAAATTGGATAATGTCTCAGTTAAAGACTAGATGGGAGCACAGGTTAAATATGCTGACTGAAAAGGTCAGGAGAACTGCAGGTACCTGGGGGCTGTTCCTTGTGAGTCAAAGTCAAAAGGAGTTTTACCTAAATTAGAGGGTTAGTTTCAAGCTCATTGTTCATTATTTCTTCCACCTTCTTTTTGGGCTGGGTATTTGATTCCACACTTTTTCCTGCTGTGGGGAGAACGGTGAGTTTGCCTCTTAGTGCAAAACTCCCCAACTCCTACCAAGTGGATGTCACAGGAGATCTTTTGCCATCCTTTCCGCCTTGAACAGACATGGTTCTTTGGGGAAATGTGATATCTTTTATTAGACCAACTTAAATAGCTGGAAAAAAATCTTCTTTGCAAGCTTTCGGGTGCAAACACCCTTTGTCAGGCTGAAGAAGCACCTGCAGTTGGTCTGGCACAGCAATCCCAGCAAGATAGCATCAGAGCATGTAAGTGAGAGCGAGGCGGCAGAGAGGAGACCTGCTGAATTTACTCACATCTTAACTCAGGACTCATTTTTAAGTAGCTAGTGGCTTCATGAGACAAAGATTAAATCAAGAGCTAACAGAAAGGCAGGCAAGGCACTTCAGAGCAAAGCAAAGGATTTAAAAGCAACGTATCATAGACATGAAAAACGGTGGATGCAGAGATTTATGTAGTCTGCATACAGTGCATATGCACAGGAAGCAGTTAAGGCCCAAAATTAGGATGCGGAAAGATCTTGCTTCACCTTTGGCCACTTCTGCGATCAGCACTTTGTAATTCTGTGTATGAAAAGCATTTCAGAAGCCAAGTATATATAGCTCACGTTTTTAAATGACCTGTTACCTAGTGGAACAAGATGCCTCCTTGCACACTATGAAAACCAAGTGGTGTGAGATAGATCTGTGCATGTATATTTATAAATATTATATTAATGTAACTTATGAACTCAAACCGCGCCACTCTCACAAGGGTGTCATGCACAACTGTGCCGGCCAGGCAAGGGTACTGGAACCCAAGCTTTAATTTAAAGTCTGAAACACGTGGTTTTTTTGAAGGGCAGGCATCCAATAATGCAGAAAGCAGAGCTGGATTTTTTTTCCTCATAACTAGAGACTAGAACAATTTGATGTGGTTGTTACATAAAAGCTTTGCGTGACGGTGCGCTTGCTCGCGCTCTCTCTGCTCATCCTGCAGCAATGAGCAGCAAAAATACAATATATCCTCGGAGAAAACGTTTAAGAGCCAGCAAATTGTTTCCTCCTGAATCATGGCTAGCCAGGGACCTTTTCTCACACTTAACAAATTAAATGGATTCGCTACTCTGTGCAGCCTTAGCACAAACAGGTTTGCGTAATATAATGCAGAAATGACGGCGAAATGATATGAAATTGGAGAAGGATGCTATTCACCCTGGGTACGGCATTTTAATAGTAACTTGGAATCATGAGGCCGCAGAACAAATCATATCTATGTATATTGGGGGGCTGTTTTTTTCCTTCTCCGGACTGCAGCGTTTCCCATCTCTAAAGAGAGGTTAAAGCCACTTGCTGCTGTCACCAAGCTGAATACACTAATACAAATGACCACACCTGCCCATACCCTGGTCGCTTCCAGCTCTTACTGAGAAGCTTGTAAAAAGTCTCCGAGTCAGCTGGAGGGAAGTAAATCACTCCTGACAGTTACATCTCTACAGAGCAGTTAGAATTAATGTAACAATTTAGCGTTTAATGAAGCAACAACATGCTGGGCTGCAGAGAATGGCTGGGACCTGCTGCAGCCATGTTATAATCCCCTGGAGACCCAAACGGCAGAGGTTTAATCAGATGGTGACTTGTTGGGCTGAGAGAATTGCCATGTGGAAAGAAACTGGGCGGGGAGTTGGGGGGGGACGGGGGACGGGACACAACAACAGCAAGGCCACCTCTCGGTCTGAAACAATTAATATCAGCGGGTCCCGGCATTGATTACTCTGGCGTAACGCTTGGCAATGGTGCTGGGGATGAGCGCAGGCCCGGTGGGTGCAAATGCTGTCTGCTCGACGGCCCCCTTTGAACGGCTTGAACTCTGCAGACGAGATCCTCCACCGCTGTTATCCAGCCTTGGACCTACAAATTGGTCCCCAGGTTGCAGGAAACCTGTTCCCAGGTGCGGAAATCACATCCTTTCTGGGCATTTCATTTCAATAGGAATAGATAAAACCATAATCCTTATCACTTCCAGTTTAATGTGGGACCGTCTTATAATTAGCATTGCGGTTGCACCTGGCTGTGTCCCAGTTATGGAGCAGGGCCCCGCTGCGCTCGGTGCTGTACAAACCCGGGCCTAGAAGATGCCAATCCATCACTTCGAAACGTAAGGGCCGCTGGATGCTTCCCGGGCGATTGCTGGCGCTGCACACGTAAGCACTGTCGAGCAGGCTGCAGGGAGCACTGGGGCCTGAGCCGCTCAAACACTTGCTGAATCCATGCCGTTTGGTTTAAAAATGCTTTTTTGAAGCACCTCATAGGAGCACAGAAAATAAATCGACAGACAAGGTTCTTGGGGTAAATCTGACATCTTTTATTAGATCAATAATGGTCTAATAAAAGGTGTCAGATTTACCCCAAGAACCTTATCTGCCGATGTCCTTAGACCAACACGGCTACAACCTGCACCCCAGAAAGTAAAATCGGCATTTTAGGTGTGCGAAAGAGGGAGAAAAGTGGCATTGCAACAGGATCTGAGAATTAACAGCAACCTGATCCCGTGCCAGGAACTCGCCAGGTCCTCTGACTTCCCTAGGAGATGCAGAGACTCAGCACCACTCCTGATAAGGCTTTGCAAATGTGCTTCATGCTCCAGGTAGGGAAGGGCACAATGAATGCAGATGAGCTGGGGGACCACCTCCTCTCCCCTACAGACGGGAATATATTTTCCAAGCTTTGCACTTTGCAGTTGCTTGAATGCTTTAAAATCAATCATGCCGGGCTTTTTCCTCCTGCTCGTTCCCCCCACCAGCAAATGAAATTGCAGCACAAAGCACCCACCCCCTGACTCTCAAAAAAAAGCACGAATACTTATGTTTCTCTTTAGGGCACGCGTACATGTGTGTGGTCACAGCACTCAGAGCGCTGTGTTGCAAAGCCTCATGGTCGTCCGCTTTCAGGTCTTGACAGGTTTATAAAGTGCTAAGTGTCCCTGTGGGACACTAGAACTGTTCACAGATAAGATCAAGCCTGCCACATCCAGCTGGCCTGCAAGGTAGCGGGAAATCTAAATTAATTCAGGAATCACTTGTGTTTTCTGATGGAGCATCTATGAAAATAGCCCGCTGAGAGACTGCTTATTAAGCAAGGTTTGGGTTACCAGGCCTGCTCCTCTTATCCTGGTGCACGGCGAGGAAGTTGATAGATTCACAACGTAGCATCTGCAATTGCATACGCATTGCCTCTAAATGACTCAAGCGCTGTTTTAATATTAATTCCTACGGTGCTATAAGTGCCGGAAGTACTTGTCCTAAGAGCATTATTTGCCTTCATTGCCTATACAAATAAGATTACTGGATGCTACCTCCCCTTGGCATGAATTAGGTTTGGAAGGACACGCGCTAGGTCTTTTCCCAGCGGTGGCTCACGTTTTCTACAACGAGCCCCACCCCACGGGAAAATTCCTCGGCGCTTTCCCCGAGGCTGTGTGCGCCCCTTCCTGCCCTGGCCTCCGTATACATTTTGTAAAGTGCTTTGTGATCCTTCAGGATGAAAAATCATGGCAGAAGCGGCATTGCTGCTCAATTGCAAATGCAGATAAAGACAAATAGGAAAGGCACTTTTAAGAAGCCTCTTGTTTCTGTTAAATTAGCATCACGGCATGGACCTTGCTGCCTCATCTTTCATGACCGGGATGGTGCGCAGCTAGAATCAGACTCATCTCCTCCTGGGACAGAGAAGCGGTGGAAGAAATCTGGATTTAAATCTGAGGTCGAGGTGGTTTTTAGAGCACTTTCCAGCCTCATTCAGCTTTGTGGGCAGGCTCACGCAACACAGCTTTCCTATTTCTGATCTTTGCTGATGCCAATTCCCCTCTTTGCTTGCACTTGACTTTGGAGAATAAATTACGCTGACAGGGTTGCCAGGACCATCAGAGATTGTTCCCAGACACAATGCCACAAATGCAGGAAATCTCCAACTAAGGATGTGCTGCCAGTCTCCATTTCCTTTCCTGCAGCCTGGGGAAGAAGGGCCGGGCAGCTCCTCTTCCCGGGTTTCCTCTGTTGTCCTGCGCCTGGCCTCTTCTGCACAGCAAGGACTGTGCCTGACTGTGCCAGTGGAGAGCCTCCCATGGACTTCAGTGGGGTGGTACCGGGGGACTTCAGGCCTCGGTGCAGGTGCGCATGCTAAAGTTCATCAGCTTTACATTAAGCTTTTGGAGGTTTGGTTTTTTCCTGTCCCCTCTCCCCAACTTTTGACAAAACCCTATAGAAATCAACTATGGCAGAATTTGACAGGGAACCGCAAACTGATATCTGTGTTAGTTTAAAGCGGAGCTTGGCTCATTCAGAAATAGGAAACTAAATCCTTTTTGCCATAGTGCCAAAAAAGAGTCCCTTTGACCTCCCAATTTTTAAATGATGCGTGTGCGTGTGTGCATGCACGCGCAGTGTTTAGCCCCGGGACTCTTGCTGTGCGATGCACGAAATTGCAGACCGAGTGCGGCCCCTGGTCAACCAGAGTCTCAGAGCTGGAAAGCAAGACGTGTGGAAACCTGCTTTTACATCTGTGTTTGTAGAAGACTTTTTGGAACAAATGCCTCCCATTGAAGGCCCAAAATGCCACATGTGGTTTCACCCGTAGTTTCATGATGAGTCCGTCAAGCAGAATCGGGGCTTCTCACACTTTCAAGATTTAAAAATGCAAAACAAAATGTAAGTCCCTTGGCTTTGAAGTGAGAGCAAAGCAGGGGCGTGCGCCATCAGACAGCTCTTGGGAGCTCCAGGGAAGGAGGAGGAGAAGGCGGCAAAGATGATGGCGGCCTGTTGCAAGTGGCAAATTAAATGCCCCCCAGTGTGGTGTCTGTCTGCCTGCTCACTTCAGCCAAAATACAACCCCTCGGTTTCCGGCTTTGCTCAGACGTTTGGCGCAGCGCTGATAGGGTTTGATCAAAGCCAACGGGAGCCGTTGGCTGAAGAGAGGGAGGATTTGGGGAGCAGAGCTCCCTGCTTGGGAAATGCCTTCCATTTGGTTCAGTTTATCACTTTGAATTGGCTCCATATTTAATGCGGGTTTTTATGGGACTCATTTAGAAGGATCGGAGCCAAAGCTCGTTCCCAGTCCTTGCCACCAGCACTGCCTAACGCGGCCTTTTCACTGTCATTTTCTGAACATAATCTCCTCGTTGTGGCCCGTTTCTAATGGGAGGCTGCCACGACTTCCAAAATTAATTATCCCGGACTCTCCTAATCGTTCGAGCTCAAACATCTCCTCGTCGCGCTGCTCGCTGGAACTCGGCTCTTGGGGATAAGAGCCGTGTGATGAAGCTGCTGGACGTGGGGCAGTTAGAAGTTACTCTGGGTTTAATTTGTATTAATCATACATTTACAAATAAAGAATTGTCCCCCAAGCGCTTTTCTGGACTAGAACAACTGGCTCATTTATTCACACTCAGATTAATATGCAGGACGCTAATTGTACACTGGGATGTCGGTACTTCGCCATGCCAGAACAAATACGACTAGAATAATGATGATGGTTCCTTCTACAGACGCGACCGTGCCCCATAAATGAGACTTTGGCTTAATTGGTCTCAAAATGTCCCTTTCCCACATTTTTTCCCCTCTCCACGTTCTGAGCAGGTTGCACAGTAATAATACAAGCTACGTCAGGGAGCATCACTTCGGCACACAAGCACAGGCAGAATTTGGTACTGAAATGTGCCATCCGTAACCTTTCGAGCCACCCAGTCCTTACCCCCCGATGGAAGCTAAATTACACGGCCGTTGTTGACCACGTTTCTCCAGGAGCTCTCTGCTAAATATTAGCCCTGCTACAGGCGGGCAGTGACACGGCCTAGGTAAAACCCACCAAATGTGGTCCGTGTCCCAGGTTTGCCATATTGTTTCTGGGAGTACCCCACCCCCAACACGGCCCCGTTCAGCCCAAGCGCTTGTTTCTCGTCAGATAAAAAAGCAACTGGAATATGATCCTGCTTGTAGCCATGCAGACCGGCGAGATGCTTGCCATTAGTATTATATTAAGCCCAATACAGATCACATTTCAGCACACCAAGTCGGCTTGCTATTGTGTGTTTTTATCACCATTATACAACAATCCAGAGAGGAGGGGGGACACTCGGGGTTAGCGACGGCAGAATTTGCAGTTGGAATTTACTGGCCGATCTGTTGACGATGCAGGAGCTGGAGGAGGAGGAGGAGGAGGAGGAGAGTCTAGCTCAACCTCCTGTAGCTGTGTTGGCTTTGCAGGGACAACAGAAGGTGGGGTATTCGAAGCCTTTCTTTCCCCCCAGCACCTTTGCTTTGGTTTTTTGCTATGCTCAGCGGATATGACTGAAGGACATGCCCTCAGCCAAACACTTGCCTGAGAATGGGGAAATGGGGTGACAGTGAATCCTCTACCGCCTAATGCATGCATGATGTATGTCTACAATCAGGGTTTTATACTGCTGCTCACCACAGCAGTAACCTAACCAAGCACTCTCCGTGTAAAATAAAGGTACATCATTTTAACTGCTAAATCTCTCTTTCTCTACCCCCCCCCATGTATTACATGCTACACACATGCTGTGCATGGTGCACTACACTATCATGGTGGGATTGTCTGATACACCCAGATATAACCTCCTATCGTCACATTAACACTATTTTGCTCAACCTTCTAGCCCTGCAAGCCGGATGAGTGGAGTGAGGCCAGCCCAAAGGCTGGATCTGGCGTCCAGGATCAGCACAAGAGGTTGATCAAACCCATTCTGCTAGCACAGCCACATGCTCTGGCTGGATCTGGCAGCTCACCGGTGCAATCTAGCACATAGGGGCCACATCACTTGGCCCGCGGGACTCCCCAGAAGGTCCAGAAATTTGGCAGTAGAAGTACTGCAGTTAATGCTGCCACTGCTCACTCACTGCCACATTTTCAGACCTTTGGGAGACCTGTGGTCTGGATGACACAGCCTTGCAGGTTGGAGGTTAACCCACGAGCAATGCGTGCGTACCATAGAACAACTGTCCGTTATGAAAATGCACAGGACATTTATCAAGAATATTCCTCTCTCTCTCTTCTCCAGCTGCCACTGGCTAACACGCAGGCAGATAATCACTGCAGAACATGAGGCTGATGACAGCTTTGAAAGGCCAAGTTGTAGACACAGATGGTCTCGAGATGGAATACGTTCATGGTAAAAAATAACCGCACATTCCATTAGCTCCCTTTTGGGGAGCTCTGTCACCTAAGGCTGATCACCCAGTCAGGCTAATGAGAACTCTTGTTATGAAGTCACCCTTCCACCATTAATTAAAGCCCTTTTGTGCGAGGTGATGAAGAAGAATTGAGGAAGAGCTTTTGATGCAGTTACATTTTCCATAGATGTTGCTGAGTGTCCATTACGGCCGGTGAAAGCCTTGTCAACATTTTTCCAAGGAAGAATGAAAATGTAAATAACTTTAAAATTATTCAATGTCATTGTGGTATGGAAAAAGGTCACACTGCTGGATATCATTTATCTCCTGGCCTATTTAAAGAGCTTTTTTCCTATTACATTTTTTGAAATTAATGATTTTTAACATTACCCAAAGTAGCGTTAACAATTATGGGGCGTAGGGGATTGATCACGACGCAGGCCGGGATTTAGATTGGAAAAGATTTGGTTGTTGTTTATAAAAAAAAAAAAGAAGCTTTTTGATGTCTTGCTTTAGTACTCATCATAAACGTTGATGCGATTTAATGAAAAGACAAAAGAACCTAACTAAATGTCTGAGCACATGTACAAAGCAGAGGAGGAGTTGTGACGGGGGTTCAAGGGCGAGGTGTGCAAAGTTAAGCATGAAGGCACATGCATGCTGGATTCACTGCCACCTTAGGGGGGTTATTCAGACCAACTGACTTGGGAGAGGACTTTGGCCTGTTCTCTAGATCATTTTCTTTTCACTGGTAAATCCGGGTGATGGAAAAAACTCAGGGAGGTGAAATTCTCTCCTTTGCACGTTTCAGCACGAGACCTCTCAAATCCCACTGAATCTTTCAACATGGTGTTTAGGGGGCTTCAGAAATGAGCATGATTTTCTGCCGGCTCAGGCATCACTTGAATTATTCTGCCCCGCAAATGATGCTTAATAACAGGCCCTTTCCTGGCTCATGGGCTGCAATGACTCAGACCCTTTTCAACCTATCTGGTCTGATAAATTATGAATGATTCTGCTGCTGTTTGTCTAGCATCAGCAGGTGTGTAACGCATGTAGTGGTACAGGTGGGGAGGAAGATATGAGGAGCAAAGAGAGAAAGGAGGCATCCAGGAGCTAGGCCACACAGGGCCTTTGAAAACAGACAGCATGCTTCAAAATCCAGGCTCCGGCTTGTCATTCTCTCCTTAAACAAAGGCTATTTCATAGACTGAAGTTAAACACAGCTTCTCCCGCAAAGGACAAGGATGGATCCAGATGGATTTCAGAGACAGGTTTGTGAATACGAAGAACTTTAATTTCTTCCAGGATCAAAGAGAGTTTGGGCTTCAGACGTCACCAGGTGGGAAAGCACCCAGATACGTCTGACAGCGCGGTCCGGCTCTTCTGCCAAATACAGTCCTTGCTTGTGTGCATCCAGGCGGCAATGGTTCACGATCACGACAGAGGGCTGGATTTTTAACAGGCTCTCAGCTGTTTTGCATAGGGAGGAGACCTAGTTTTTAACGCTTCTAAAGCTCGGGTCCACCGCCGATGTGGAAAAAAAAAAGCTCTGATGCTCTGAATAGAAACGCTTGGCCTACAAAGATGTGTGTGCATTTGTCACCTCTGCTGCCCCTGCTACATCAAGTGTAAGGGAGTCGGGAATGCCACAGCTGGTGCTTCGCGTGTAATTTTCACCCTCTTGTTAATGACCTTGCAGGGATTAGCATGGCCTTCTCCATATGCCAGTAGATTATGTCTGTTGGCAGCTGGTACTGCTGGAGCAAAATGGGAGAGTTTTCATTAGGAGTGCTTGACATTAGGTTGCCCTGGATGTCGTCAATCCTGAACTGTCAGTGCCTTTGAATAAAGCATCGTATACAGATGTGATTTATTAAACACGCTGCTGCTTTGCAGAAAATGTGGCATTTTCAAGGCAACGAGGTCTTGCAGAAGAAGAGAGAAAGGGAATGACAGGCCCCCTTTTCAGTACTTTGGACCTGGCCGGCAGTGCCAGGGAGAGAACCGGCTCTGAAATGAATAAATGAATGAATGAGGGAGGGTGGGAGAAGAAACCGTTGTCTTCCTTGCACATCTAGCAGTGAAAGTATTGGTGTCAGGGACGTCTTGGGCAGTAGCTGGCTTTTGATGCAGGCTTTTGCTGGCGAAGACCTCTGTGCTGTAGTTACTAAAGGCAAGTGGAGCCATCTGATGACCCTGTGGTGAGTTTACCTGGAGCCAGGGCAAATATTTTGAAACAAATATATGGAAAAGAAAAACAAAAAGCCCTTGAGGATGGGGTATTTCATTCAGAGCACAATGGGTTTGGTTTTGGTTGCTTTTTCCTGTCGGCAAGAGCACTGAAAATATATATATTTTAATCAAGCCTAAATCATTCCCCCCTGATTTTTATCAGTTTGGCCATACAGCCCTCTGCTGATGCCTGGGATCCAGCTGAATCTGGGGCTGTTTGCCTGGGGGGTGTTTTAAGACGGTCTCAGGTACACCTTGTTCCAGAGGACAGAATGGCTCCCCCCCCACGCTGCAAATACAGCTGGCTGCAAACACACAGGCTGATGGAGAAATAACAGCTGGGACTCATATCAGTCCACCCCCACAGCTCTGCAGGGGAAGCCACTGGGTCCCACATATGTTGAGTGAGGGTCAGAGGCAGGAAAGAGCAAATTCACTGGCCTTCCTCCCCTGCCCAGTGGAGGAAGAGGATGATATGCCTGCGAACGGCGCTCGCCTTTCTGTGAAATCAGAGGCCTTAAGAGCAGTTGCAGCCAGGGGGAGATGTGTTGCTGCGGGATAGGGCTGGGAGCGAGACAGGAGGGTGAGGCAGGTCAGTGCTGGAGGTGAAGAGGATCTTGCCTTTGCACTAGCGTTAAGGCAGTGACCCCTGCCCCATTGCCATGGACCACGTGGGGAAAAACACCCCAGAGCTGACTTCCCCCTGGTAGTAAGGGGAGGTGCGAGGCTCTAGACCCTCATAGATAGAGTCTGTGCACTTCCCAGAGTTAATCACCCTCCGTTTGTCCTGTTTTCAAGTCATCAGTAAAACTGAGGCCCTAAATCTATCAGTCCACCTTTGTATTACTGCACCCCAATGAAATGGCTTTTGCCCTTCCCCTCTTGGTAAGGGGACCTACATTAGCCATGCATTTTGGGGTGGATCTGTGTGATATCAGGGGCCAAGGAGCAGCTGTGGGAAGAGGAGCTGTCTGCATGCCTCCTTAAGCCCTGCTGGAAGAGAAACCTAAGCCCAGGCATCCCAGCCTTGGCTCCTTGTGTTCATCCGCTGCCAATCTGATCATTGATCCAGCACCTTCACCACACCAGTGTTAATCCCTGAGGTTACTCCGCATGTGCAAGTAGATATCGGACTTCATGGCTCCCCCAGGGGAGGCCATGCCTGAGCGGGCAGGCAGCTGCCACTCCAGGAACAGGGATGGGTGAGGGTTTGGTGGCATGGCCGGGGGTGCAAGGCAGGTTCTCTCCTCTGCTCTGTCCTCAAAACTTCTGCAGCGTTTTGACCTGCTTGACCAAGGCAATGCAATTAAAATGGCACCGTGTAGTGGAGGGTGCACCCTTGTCTGCTTGCAGACAGGACGCCCTATGAGAGGTTTAGCATCCCAGTGTCCAGCTTCCAGTGGAAGGATCTCAGCTATACGCCGACTTTATGGAAACGAGAGACTCCTCCCTAGCTTGCTCCTTCGGCCATATGGCTGAGGGCAAGTGAGACTTGGGGGCATCTCAACCCCAAGCCTCTGGGCTTGAGCATGCATGTGGGCTGCCTATCAAAAGACTTGGAAGTATCTGAAGCCCCAGGCTGAAAAATTTGGGGTGGAGGATACTTGCCGGTTGTAAGGCTACATATAGTTCTTGAATGATTCAAAAGATTTGGAACAGATCTGGCTGATTTGGCTCATTTGACTTGGGACACAAAAAAAATTCCTTTAAAAAAAATGGTCCTGCTTGATTGGGAAGCTCCTGTGGGCAGAAAAAATGCGCTGATTTGGGATTTCCCCGGCTCCCTGAGAGATGGCTTCTGTTCCTTCAGCTGTGCTCGCTCTCACCAGCTGCGTCGCAGCAGAGCAATCAGGCTGTTCACCTGGGGGAGACGCTGGAGGGCAGGACATGGCTGTCAAAGGGGCTGGACGAGGCTGTGGGACTTGCTCCTTCCAGAGAAGGGTCTGAGCTAGCTGCTTGCAGAGCTGAACTCAGAACTTGTCCCCTGAGGTTAGTTTTTTCTTGGTCATTTCTTCATTGCTCCCAGGCCTCACTCCCAGCAAAACCACCCACAGACTTGGGCTTTCTGCCTCTAAGTCTTCAGGGGGGAAACTGTAAAGTTAAAGTAAGGCAGAAGTGTTTCAAAAACCTCCCTGGCCTGGGGTCTCACCCAGCTGAGGCCATCCTGCACAGCTCTGGAAGGGGGAGGGCTCTGGCACCGGGCAGAGGTACATCTAGGCCAGCGGTCCAGCTTTTTGCCATTACCAAGGTGGTCTAAAGGTATCCTGAGTATACACAGGGATCAGGCCCATTAAATATCCTGTCCTGATCTTGACTTCAGCTTGTGTGAGCCAAGGCCTGAGGAAGCCTGCGATACCCTCCTAAGCAATGCAAAGTGAAGTAACTTCTGTGGAGTCCAACTATTTATATTTAATGACACTTCTTGCCAGGTCAGTAACCACCAATTAATTATTTAAAACTTGTCAGCAGAGGATTTACAGCTATGTAATATACTACGTGTAATTAATCCTCAATAAATATGTCCTTTATAATCAATGGGTAATTATTTCAGATGCAATGGCTCTTATTAAATCTAAGTTAATTGCACGTGTGGAAGTGCTGATTTAAAGTGTAAAGGCAGCATTAAGTGGATTTTGCTGGTCATTTATGGCTAGACAAAAGACCAGCATTTGTAACAAAGCAGCCCAGTCAAACGAGCGCAGAGAGCGGGTACCAGTCGGCATTGCCAAAAATGGGAGATTTCAAAAAAACCTCAAGTTTTAATCAAGTTGATTTATCGGCGTGTGATAGTCTGAAAACACTGTCTGTGGGCAAAGCTCCCAGTCCGGCCGTGCCTGATCGAGCCTTGTGTTTTGCACGGACAGACGCTCTGATGCTGTCGTGACACAGTCAAAGACTCTGAGCAAACCACCTGTCAAGCCCCGCGCTCAGTGAGGCCACCAGGTCAAGGCTTCTGGTAATGTTGTGAGCAGAGTAAGAGCAACTTGTCATGATCCCCTGTATACTAGCGCCTTTCTAGCGAGAAGAAAACCTTTAGAAGGGGAAAGCAGAGAGATGATAAATGAGGACGATGAAAGAAGGACCTAGAGAGAAAGGAGAATGCAAAAAAAAAGCAACAGGGGCCAGCCTCACTGAACTGGCCTCTGGCTTCAGTGGAATTACACTGGGATAAATTGGAGCAGGATGTTCAGTGTTAGACGTGTCAAGACAACCTCTAAATCTCGGCACAGAATGAACATAGCTGGATCTTAGTTAATGAGTGATGCTGGGATTTCTAAAATGAATCCAGGCATTAATGCCTGTCAGGTACTTAGAAAACTAACTCACAGATTCAAAAAGAAGATTTTTTTTTTTAAATAATATCTTCCTTGACTAGGATTTCTCCTTTTATTTATATAATATATCAATATTAATTTATTTTTACACACACACACACACACACACACACACACACACACACACTGCTTAGCGTACTGTGGGTCCCCCACTTAGTTGAAGGCTTCAGGCTTTAGCACAGCAATAATGCAAGGGAAAATACTAGGAAGGCCATGTAACCCTGGGGTTCTTGATCTATAAAGGTTTCCTGAAATTGTTCCTGTGAAATTTGAACTGTTTAATTTTTTGTGTGTACCTCCGCTCAGTTAAAGGAATAGTAAATAAAAAAAAAATAGTCTGCTCAGATCTCCCTTCGATTGGATTTAGCAGTGATTTGCAGTTGCTGATGATGGGTACTCAGTGAATTGCATTCATTGCACCGCGTGTACCAGTAGACCCTTCTTGTTGGAAGTCTTCGTAAAGAGGTCAAGGACCAAAAGATGCCTGTGGTTTCAACTACTTTACTCACTTCTAGAGGGCCCTGCCCAGGGAGGGAGAGATGTGGACAAGGCAATGTGGTGGGCAATACTGGGCACGGACTGCCAGTACCTGGGCCCGTTTGTGGATCTCTGGTATTGCCTCTCCAGGGCAGTTCCTATGGCATCTTGACTGAATTCCCAAGCTCATTTGAATGACTGTTGATGTAGATGGTTAAAATCTTTTGGGGCATAATGGAAACACAGGGCCCTTTGGCCTACTGCCAGCTCTATAAGGCAGGTGGGACTCTCTTCTCTCTTTCCCCCCATAAGAAGCACAATGCAAGCAATTCCAGCAGTAGAGAGCATGCAAGCACAGCAGTAACATGCAATGAAAGTGATTTGCTTTGCCAAGTGGCTGTGCACAAAAGGGGCTGGATTCTGCCCCTTCCCCCCTTGGCCTAATGAAAAGTCCTCTGCCAGGAAAGGGGTGTCGGTTGTAGCTGTGTTGGTCTTAGGCTATAGGCAGACAAAGTTCATAGGTTCATAGTTAGGGGCTGAAAGGGACCTTACAGATCATCGGGTCTAGTACCCTTGCACTTGGGCAGAAAAGGCCGCTGGGATCAGATGATCCCAGCAAGAGGGGCGTCAAGGCGCTTTTTGAAGTTCTTTGGGTAAATCCAATATCTTTTATTAGACCAACTCAAATAGTTGGAAAAATTCTACTTTGCAAGCTTTTGTGTACAAACACCCTTCTTCAGGCAGAGGATGCATCGCTTCCTCTGCCTGAGACGCTTCCTCTGCCTGAAGAAGGGTGTTTGTACCTGAAAGCTTGCAAAGAAGAATTTTTCCAACTGTTTGAGTTGGTCTAATAAATGATGCCGGATTTACCCAAAGAGCCTTATCTGCAAGGAAAAGAAGTTTCCCAGGTAACACTGATTTGCTGGGGCCTACATTTAACCCCTGCCCAGGTGTGCTGATGTGCAAAAGTGCTTCCCAGCTGTGCACTCACACTCAGCTGGTGGCCAGTCCTTTGGGCTGCAGCGGGCATAGGTCACGACAGACACGCGCTGCACTGAATAGCTCTGAGGCTGGACAAAATCGGGCGCTGCGATCTTCATCTTGTGGCTTACGCTGTGGGCTTTGCTTGGTTGTCCTGCGTCGGTGAATGTGTTTCTCCTCTCTCCACCTACAGCTGTGAGGAGCAGGAAAGAAATCCTCTGCATGTAATCAGTGTTGAAAGCATGTTTTTAAAAACACAGCGTACAACAGCAGACTCTGTTTTATGACTTCCCCCCCAATATAAATCCTGCGATTCTTAGCGATAGGTGAGCAAATATTAAGCAAATTCTGGTGGTTCAGAATTTAATTAGGTGGTTTCTATTATGCAAACTCCTTTTTCATTAAACTAAGTATCCTATTAGTTAAAATAAGGGGTATATTTGAATATATTGGTATGGGCAATAAGAAAATTAATAACCTCGATAGGGAAGTTTTATTGCTTGCTTTTTTTCCTTCATTTTGTTTTTCCCATTAGAAAGAGGCTGTTCCAAATTGAGTTAATTATTTAGACTACCAAGTTAAGCCCTGCTGAAAATATTCACCTGACATCAAAAGTCTAAATTTGAAAGAAAACTGACATGAAAACAGCTTTAACACATATTGGTTGTCAAACCCCATTAAATATACGGTATGATCTTGGCATGGTTAATATTATAAATACCAGGGTAACCATCTCATGAAATATGACATCAGCCCAAAGAAAAAATATTAGCAGGTTGATGAGACAGCTCCTACCCAAGAAAAATGGAAAGGGAAAGTTATGCCCGTGATCAGAGTTTTTAAACTATGGAATGCAAATGGCTTTGGAGAAGTACAATGCAACCCAGAACAAGCTGGGGCACTGTCTTTGGCCCTGCAGTAATGATGGTGAGAAAAAGTCACCCATTTCAACCCATAAAAAGGAGGGAAATACTAAAAGGGGGCATGTGACCAGAAGCCGCAGCTCTTCCAAGTATCTACCTGTATCTTCAGCTCACACTGGTCCCTGTAATAGACTGCCTGGACAATATAGATGCATTGTAAAATGGCATTTGCTGGTCACAGATCTCAAAAGCCAGGGGGCTAAAGATCACAGTCCTCAACTTCGAGATGAGATTAAGTACAGAGGGCTGAGATGACTTCTTCAGGGCCACGCAGTCCGTTTTGGCTGGGGGTAGACTCAGGACTAGCGCCTGGTCTGCTGGGCTGTGCTGTCTTCCCTTCAGCAAAATGTTTCCCCCTGCTGAATTTGCTCCCCAAACTGTGGCTGGAGGGTAGAAAGGAAGGCAAAGCTGCCCTCAAATTGTGACATTAAATAGGGACAACACAAAGTCCTGGTTTGGAAGGGCAGAAGGGACTGTTACACAGAAAGTCAGATGAAACAATTACCCAGCTGTTCCTGATTTCAGCTCTTAAAATGTGTCAGAATTGGGGCATCTCCCTGCGAGAGCTCCAGTTGTTTGAAATGTTCCCATGATGAAGGAGCCAGACCCAGGGCCCAATCTTAGAAACAGCCAGCAGTGGATAGAAGATTTGTGGGACTATTTGCATGGGAAAAGTTCACCCCCTGCATGAATATCAGGAGTGGCCCTATGCTGTCTGAATGCCCGAGCTAGTTACTTCTGTAACGGGCCAGCCAAATCCCTGCTTTCAGCCAGAGGGAAGAGATGGACATGGAGTTAGGATAACAGGTGCAGCCCTTTCTTAACAAGGATCACAATTTAATCCCATGTCTCCCAAATCCCAGCCCGTGCCTAATCCACTAGACCAGTAGCACTCAGCCTATCGGCCGGATCTGGCTGGAGAGGCTCACCACGAGCCCAGAAATTTGGTGGTGGGGAAGCAATGGCTGCATTAATCGCTGCAGCTTCCCCAGTGTTGCTCTGTGGCTGGATCTGGTGTGCAGAGTTGGGCCAGCATGTGGAGTCATGCTGCGGCCAGATCTGGTGCATGGGGTTGCACCTGAGGACCAAACCTATGTGCCAACACCACAAACAAGATCCAGCACACAGACCAGCCCCACCACTCATCCAGCCCATGGCACTAGGAGGTTGAGCACAACTGCCTAGGTCTATCTGGCCTCCTGTATTTGCTTTGAGACTTCCTAACAATTTGTGCAGATGGTGCTGTAGTCATTATGTGCTCTCCAGTCTGTATTCCCTTTGCTCTTCCAAGCCAATCTAATCACTACAGCCCAGCGCTGGATTTAGCAGCTTGCCTCCAGTCTACTTAAATGCTGCCAAGTTTTGGATGCAATTTCTTTTCTGGAGGGGGCATCTGGCACCGGGTGTGTATTCCCATGCATCTTCTGTCATCGCCACGGCTGGGGTGATTATTCTGGAGTGCTTTGTGGAGTCAACCTGATTTGCCTCTCTCCTTGCCTGCCCTCCTGGGCCTCATTTGACTTATGTCAGCCTGGAAGTGACCTCCTGCTGCTGCCGCCTTTGGAAATAAAGCTCCATATATCGATGCATTGCAAGGGTTCTGTGCATGATACTGGTCCCGGAAAATGGAAAGGCACGCCGTTAGTTTATCCAGGGCATGTTCAGTGCCGCCAGGGCTCCTGTTCCTTTTTATGGTGAACACAAAGGGGCAAGAAGTACAAGTACCCAGTGAGGTGGCAGTGAAAAGCTTGGCCAGTCACTGAACTTCCCTGCCCAATTGAGCAGAATGGACGTCAGTGGAAATGCTCCCGTTGTCTTCAGTGGCTTTTGGCCTGAGCTCTTGATGCACAAGTGGATGTTGAGCTGATGGCAATCTCCCTTTGCTCACTGGTGCTGAGATCTCAGTTTCAGGGAATCATTAACCACTGTAGCCTCTTAATTAAGCATAATCATCAATGAGTTGAGAAACATGCACCTTGGCAAATGATCAGAACCAATCAATGGCTGAACGAGGATCTGCAATGATCCACCTAAATACGAATAAGTGAAGAGGAGCTTTTTATTTTTTGTTACCAAGGAAGGGGCAGGTCTGCACCTAGAAGACACTGGAGAACATTTGCATTAAATCAAGAAATACATCTGACTTTATGGATTGGTTATGGGATCTTTCTTTTATGAATTCTTTATCCTTTAATATTATCAAGGATTTGTGTCCACAATAAATAATGTAAAGTTAAATTACATCCTCTTTGGCTTAAAATTTTAATATTCCTATTGCCCATCTCCATAAAGAAATTGTATTTGAGGGCACTGCCTATGTACAGCTGCAGTCATAACCCTAATGGAATTACTATTCAGGCACAGGCAAGATTAGTATGAATGCAGAGAAACTACCCGTCTATCAGGGGAAAAGGTAAAAGTTCAGAGTTCAGCTTCCATCCAAATTATTTATCTCCCTAATAACTTAATAGATTGAATATATTACTTGTCAGTGACCTTGATGTACAACAATAAAGACCCCTTGGTTATGTCAGAAAATATATGAGACTATAATAAGTAGTACTTATGTAGTGGAATAAAAACATATTCTTTATGATAATGAAGTCTCTTCCCCACAAGGACATCACAAGGACATGAGGCCGTGTAAATATAAACACCATGTAATATTCAGCTGCAGCTAGGTTGAGGTTTCTCTCCTGGCAGCAGTGAGAAGGGAAATCTTAAGGCATAGTCCTCCAGGGGTGCACGCACACAAGTGTGTTTGCTCACGAGTGTGGAGTTACACAGGTGGGTGGGTACAGCATCAGGCCCCGGGCTGTTTGCTCGGTCACGGGTTCTGCACCAGATCTATTTCTCTGAGCACTTTATTCAGAAGATTAGTCTCTTACTCATACAATTCGTCCCACTGACTTCATGCCGCATTTTCAATTACTTCCACTCTGGATCTACCGGCATTTAAAGGATCATTTAAATAAGTGTTTAAGATCAAATGCAATATTGCAAAGAGTCACAGTGGAAACAGAGTTTAAAAATAGGAAAGTGATTTTCCTGAGTGCAACCACCATCCCTTCAGTGGTGCAACCATGCCAGTGGTTTTCTGGATTTTAATGCCTGTTTTTCAAAGCCTTGCATCACAAAAGGAAAAAAGAAAAGAAAAGAAAAAGCACAGGATATTGTTCTTTAATAAGGCTTATGATTATAGATTTGCAGAGCGTCACCACTAATAAACTCAACTGGAACAAGTTTTTCCTCATCGCGTTGCAATCATATATTCCCCTGGCAGGGGAGAGGAAGACGCAAAAGAATCGGTACTTATTTAATTAAGCGGGTGCTGGAAAGGGCCTAGATGTGAGTGAATAAAGGGGCATGGATCCTGGAAAGAGATCCAGTACATTTAATTTGACATCCCAGCCGGCAAAATCCTCCTTCCTCCCCTGTCGGCTGTCCTGTATGCCATGCCGACCGACCTCCCGCTCCCTTTTGAAAACCCAGGACCTTCGTCAGCCCACCGAGGGTGCAATGCCTCCAAGCTACCCAGGCTTTCTGGATGCCTCCCCTGCCCTCAGGTTCATTGTCACTCTCCCACTCCCCCTCAGCCACTTATCCCAGCAGCCTCATGTTTTTGATTGTATTTATGGCCACTTAATCTGTGCTAGCAGCCAGGATCAAATATATCTCCAAGTATTGATCAGCTTTAGGCTGATAGAAGTTCAAGCTCATGAGGTCTCGGTCTTTGACCCTCAAATAGGATATGAATCTCAATCCAATAGACTGATATTCACACACAGCCGCTGCCCAGGGTTGCAGACTGCAAGGGAAAAATCAATGAGGAGTGCTAATGATTCACAATTTATAGAGCAGCTGCCATTTTAATATTAGAATAAATGTTATATTGCAAAGGGATGGGAACATAGGTGGTGGCACAGAAAATATTTCTTTAGAGCCTTTTCTGTGAGAAAATGATACGCGCAGAATTTTATTAAGTACAATTTATTGGCCTCATTTAGACTTATAATTTAAAACTCCTTATGAAAAAGGTATTAACTAGAGTGGATGGGGTAAAGGAATGGCAAGGACAGTGCAGCTGGCTCCGAGCAGGAAGCAATCTTAGGATACCTGCGACTGAAAGCGAGCAGGCAACGACAGGACAGTCTGACTTTTGGCTTAAACCTGGATACAGCAGCTAGCGGGAAAAAGCCCTCAGCTCTTACTGGGGCTTCTGGGCACAGCTATAAGCCAAGCAAGTCAATAATGCTGAGGAAATACAAGAGTAGCCTAAAATAATATAGTGCACAAATGTACAGGGCGCGTACAGGCTGGATATAATTCCTGCAGCTGGCGACTGGGGATGTGCAGCAGACCTGTTTCAAAGCAGGGTATATAAGAATTTTCTGTTCTCTAACAGTCCCAGTTAAAATATCTGAAGAACTCAGAAAGCAACTCATTACTTAAATAATTGCATTTGCCTTTGCTGAGCTCTTCACGCAACTTCTAACCAGCAGCAGAGATGCAGGAGTGATAGCAGAAGCCATCTTAAATCAATGCAAGTGAGAAGTGCCGTCGTCTTTTTGCCACGTGTGTCTGTGATGTTCCCTCGCAAGCGCCGGTTTCAATCTTTGGCTGTCTCAACCGAGTCCTCGGGGTTGGTGACTTTGCCACCTCATCTCTCATACAGCAAGAAAAACATGCCCGTGTCCCACCACAATTTGGCACCAAAAAAGTTTGCATGATTTTAAGTGGCTGAAATGCCAGGTCTTCTCCCTCTAATGGTACAAGACTTCCGGGCAGAACTTGTCCCATCTCTCTTCTATTAACGACTGAAATGGCCCCACCAGGATTTGAACCTGTGATCCTAGGGCATACAGAAATGTAAATGTAGAAACCTTCTGCTTATAATATCTCAGCCAGCCTCTCAATTTCTCACCGTCTGATATGGGATTTCCCTCTTGGCCCTCATATTTTGGGTACAATTGCTTTCCAATCACTTTGTCATACAGCGCAGCAGCCCATTAGCAATGGCATTGTTCTTGTATGTTAGGATTCCTATTTTATGGATGCACACTACAAAAGACTTGAGGCATACAAAAATCTAGTCCTTTAGGACATATGTGGAAAAATGGAAATGCTACATCAAAAAAAATACAATTTATTGCATTCATTTTGGCTATCCCTGTATTTTTTTTTTTCTAGAAGTGAAAAGAACTTAAATAATTCATCTGCCTGAGAGCTCATAACTCTCTGGCCTACATAGAATATCTTTCATATATTTCATAACCTAGAGCCTATTGACAAACTGTATGAAAAATAAGAGCCCTTTCAGTTGCAAAAGCAAAATCCAATTTATTGATTGTGATAGTCTAAATGATAGCATTTCCATTGACCAAACAGTCTTGCCCACACAGGTTACAGTTTGCTTAACCTCACAGTATAAAGTGCCTGTGCATACTACCGCAAAGCCAATATCCTCTTAATCCTGTTCCTATAGTGGTGGGGAGCAAAATATTTTACAGAGGCTTGGAGGAGCATGTAAGAGGTACTTAATGAAATTAAGTCTTGGATACATAGGGGAGAACCCTTGGGTTTTGAGAACGTTGCCTTAACTTTTGATGAGATATAGCAAAGGTTTATAATATACGTAGTTAAAGAGGTTTTGACCTCCCAGATGTGCTACTTGTCATGTCTGCTGCTGTAGGCACCCGGGGGGAGGACGGTTACTGAGAAGAGGGTGAAGGTTGCATGGGGAGATTGCTAGGCCAACATGACAGAGCTGCTAGTTTTGAACATCCTACCTGCCGCTGGCTCCATCACCGTGATATCTGAGCACACCACATTGTGGGCACGTCTACACGTTCATTAATGTGCCATAGTTAAGGTGCATTAAGTTTGGTACTTGGATAACCAAGTACTAAATCAGGGAGCCGTAACTGGCTCTGTTGTGCAGTAGTGCTGGCGCAGGTATTTTCACAGATGCTAACTGTGCAATAGCCTAATACTCCTGCACACGCAGTACTGCATTAGCACAGGTTTTGCCCAGCATTATTAGGTGACTGTGCAGCTAGCGTCTGTGTCCCAGGTCTGGAGCTGAATTTCCCCCTTCACATTAGCTCTCTGGGGCAGGAGCCTTTTCATTCTGTGTGTGTACAACACCTGACCTCACGCAGCGGAGATGCGATGCCTGCTTGCTATTTTCCTGACGCGTGGAGGCCACACAGACTGATGGTAACAATAGGGAGGTTTCGAGCCTGGTTTCTTGCTTCCATTACAGGGATGGATGCGAGCTGTGAAGTTTAGGCTCGGATCTCAAAATGGGGAAATCCCTGAAGATCAGGGTCATTTGATTCTAATTTTGGACTCATCTTTGTCTGCTGCTCTTGATACTCTTCCTACCACCTAATTTTTTTTCTCTGTTTGTTTTTTTGGCAAAAGGCGCTCTTTTGCACTCATAAAACTCCAGAGCCCTTTCCCAGGCAACTCCTCCCATTTTAAAATGCCACTCTCCGTTCCTACCGTGTGATGCATTTTAAATCATAAATGTAAAACCAGTGGCCTAAAGGGTCCCAACTGTGTCTTTTTACATAATGAAATTATGAGGAGTCACATGTTACCATCGTCCATAAACTTATTGCACACTTTACATAAAATGCCAGTGAAGTGGCTCTCTGCATGCTTGCATACATATTTTACATTTTCAACTTTATTAAAGAAATGAGCCGAGCACTGGAAAGGTTGCTTTGTCTGTGCGGTCAATTCAGATCCTGGGGACCATAAATCTAAAAGCCTATGATTTGTTAGTCTTTGCTCACGATAAATTAAGCCTTTCTTGATGGCAAGGTTGGCTACATCCATTGCTGTTTAGGTCACAGGGTTTGGACAAATAAGTAGCTGGATGTGGAAAGGAGCCAGTCTTTACTGGGTCCAGCAAACCAGAAAAAATATCCTCTCTTTAGCAAGCGCCTGGACCTGGAGCTCACAGGCAATTCTGTGATGGCTGGTTTGCAAATCTGGAGGACTGAGTGCAGCTGAGCATTGCAAGCTCAAGCTGCTTGGGCTTTAAAGGCATTTAATGTACTTCCTTGGAGTTGCTCCAAGTAGATGGAGCAGTGGCTCAGCCAATAGAGAAAAGCCAGTTACTGCAGGTGCAAGGGAGCTTATGATCCCAGCAGTTTCCAAGGGGATGCAGAAGGGAACGTGCTGACTAGTTCAGGATCATTTGGGGTAAAGTTTTCAAGGTCATCCCAGACAAGGGATCACCATCACTGCTCTGGGGTGTTTAGAAGCAGGAGAAAATCAACACTTCAATAATTAAATGATTATTCAAGAACATGTCAGTTTTAAAAGCAAAGGTCTTTGGCCCACAGTATATCATTTTGAGTCCAATTTAAAAAAAAAAAAAAGAAGTTAACTGCTGTTCCTAAAACCAACATTTTTCTTCCTTTTCTGGGAAAAAATGTAGATAGACATAGAAACAACTCTTTGCTATCCAACAAGGCAGCAAGCTGTTTGATTACAAGAGCTTTCACTCCAAAATGGTCTCAGGGCAGCTGTGTAATTTGTATACTGTAGAACTGAAAACCCCAGAATGACAGGCTGGGGCATCCTCACCACATGTGCAATCTGGATCCAAAATGAATGTTTTGTCCCCAAACCTTTCTGTCCCAAACCCATAACCATTAGTACCTTCTGAGCCAGGATGATGAGAGCAGCTGCAAAAATGCAGAGGAAGTGGGGAACCATCAGCAAGCAGCAACAACAGAAATTACATGACAGCACTGGGTCCGAGTGATGATTTTTTGTTTCTAAATGATAATAAAATCAAATTTGGGAAAGGCTCAGCTAAGATACAAAACCACCCCCCTCCTCTTAGCAGACTGCAAAAGCAGCTGGCCATACATAAAATCAACCAAACAAGTCAACTGTACCCATTTTTGCTCTTAAAGCTGTATGAGTCTAAAGAAAAATAATGCAGGCAAATACAATGATTTTCTGCAAATTGAATCCATTTTGCAAAATATTTCAGTGGATAACATATTCCTTATGTGTCACAGGTACATCGCCAGCCAACAACGAAATTGGATGCTTGATACAGAGTACCCAAAAGATTTTTCTAGGTTGATGATCACTTTATTTTTGGGGCAGGTCTCAAAGTACATTTCCATGTGCTGTGGCAAGGAAAGTTCAGCACAATTTTCTTAAAACCAAACACATGTTCTTCCTGTGAGCATAACTTGGCAGCAAGAGGGAAATGCATATTTCTTTACCCTTAATGTGGCAACTAAATTAAGATTAGAAGCATAAAGTCATTTTGGGGGGTGGAGGGGGGGAATAAAAAAAGGATTTCCTTGATTTCTTGATAGGAAAACAAAATTCCCCATGCACCATGAGGAACTCAGCCTGCCCTCACTGTGTACTAGGTAAAGAGGCAGCAATCAGCATGAAGACAAAAGGCTGAACTCCTTGCTCTACAGAATTCGTTTTGCAAAGGCATTACACTGATGCATGAAATAGTTCCAACCGTGCACCAGGCATATTTGTGGAGTGCAAGACATGCATCATCTAACTCCTATGATCACTCTGCTGGGAACCCCCCTTTTTATTTGCATATGTGCCTACCTCTACTTCCCCAAAGCCTGGCATACAGCAGGCTCCTACTCCCACCGCCCTTTTGCAAACCAGGGTTTGGAAGTCGCTGTCCGCTGTGCTGCAGAATTTGGCAAGCTGAGCGGTCCAGACTGAGTTGTCTTCCCCTGAGAGATGGAAAGTTGTCGCATAGGGCCAGGAATCAGAGTCAAGGCGAGCTCTGAAGTCAAGGCGAACTCTTCCATTGACCGAAAAGGTCTAGGGATGGGTTCTGCTGTCTGCTCCAACAAACTTTCTGTAAAACCTTGAGCAAGGCACTTCCCCCATCATGTAGGGAAGGCCCCTGGGGCCACATTACAGAAGGGATGAGTGTTATAGCTTGGGCTGGCCAAAAACCTTCCACTGAAATGCTCGGTGCACCACTCCTCCTCCCCAACGGGGGAGGCCAGGATGCATCATGGCATCCGATAAGGGGTTCCCCTAGCCTGAATTAAAACTCCCATAACGCTGTGATGCCACTTCCATATATAGCTATTCTCAGGGTTCAGCTCAAGTATCACGTGGGATAATTTCTTTGCAAAAAATAAAATCAAATCTTAAATTTCCCATGGCGCCAGTGCCATTTTTTCCCCACCTAGATCAACTGACAGGTTCCACTGACTTCAGCAGTGACTGTTCACTACCTCTGAAAATAAGCATTAGGTAGCTAAAGATGGGCATCTAGATAATGGGGCACTTGGGATGAGAAGATAGGGCTCTTTGCCTCTGATCCCACCCACCTGTGAAATAGGGATGCTGCTACAAGTGGCTGTTATGAGGATAAATTTGTACCTTGTAATTTGTAGTTGCAGGGCATCAGAGAAGTATTTAATGCTAGTACATTATGTAATCGTCTTCTAATACTAAATTGCGCACTCCAGTCATTGCCGTTATTTAAATGCCACTAAAACAGCTCAGTGACATTAGTGTTAATTTTAAACCCAGTAAAACATAAGCAGCTTAATTTTAATCTTTTTGTGTCATAATAGTAAAATAAAAAAGCGGGAGGTATGGTGGCAGCTGTCCAAGTCGGCTCTGGTAAGTGTTGAGGGAAGAGAATATATTTTATTAAAACTAAGGACGTGATTTAAGTACAATTTTAAAACAACTAGCAGAAGTCTCTGCTGTAGAGCCAAATGACCCCTGACAAAATGGATGTACTGTTATCTTGGTGTTAAACTGTATTAGACTGATCAAACACATCTTGCCTTTGTAGTATTAAATTGAGGAAGGTCCTGAAAATATATGAGCTCTAGGTACTAGTATGATGGCTCTCAGTTGTCTGTCTGTCTCAGGCTGGACTCTGATTCTTTTATTCCCAATGAATAGTATCTTATACTTTGGTTGCTTGTGGATTAAGGAAGTACTTAGCACGAATGAGGATCTCAGAGCTGTAGGCTGGGATGCAATCTCTGGCTCGGTGCGTGTTCCTCTCCACACTCCTGTGCAGCTTATTGGGGGAAGCCTGGTCTAGTCGTCATGGACCTAGCCTGGCCAGACTCTGGACCCTATTATGCCATGGAGCTTGAGTAAGTCACTTTATCGGTCTAGGCCTCTAATTCCCACCTGACCAGTGTTGATGATGGCATTTCCTTACATCCTTGGGATCTTGCAGGCTAAAAACATTCAACACCGTGAGGGGATCACATGAAAGAGTTAAGCAAGGACCTTCAAAGTCCTATAGATTGGTTCAAACTGAAGGGAAAATTGGGGCCAACCTCATGCCTAGCCAAGATCTAAAGCATCCACATCTGGCCAGGATCCTGTGGCCAGTGATGATTGCAGGCTGGATGCAGGCTGGTTAACCAAGGAAAAAGAGTGGTGTTACAATCCCGACTTGGACCCCAAGGGAAAAGCCCCTGCTAACATTGCTCATTTATTAGAGGGTGCTAAGTTTCAAGGCTGGTGTCATCTTGTCTGCCAGTGGGGCAGAAAGAATGGAGGAAAACAAATGAGAGGAAAAAGGGAAACCTGAGCAGTTCCGTGTGAAACATTTGGGTGCATTATTCTCGTAGCCTCAGCTGGGGGGAAAGCTTCCCTGGCCTAAGCCATGTGCATACCAGAGGTATTAGCATTAAGCACCTGACAAGCTCTTCCAAACGGTGGCTAGAGCTGTAGGCAAATTGCGTGCTCTGGGCTGCGGTCATAATTCCCTGGCATATCCAGATTTTGACAAGTAAATCTCATATTTTAAACACGAGATTAAAAATTTTTATTACTACAGTGGGGATTAAGGGGTAAAGCCTCATGAGGCAGGCCTGAAAAGGAGGAAACACAGGAAAATAAAGTGGATGCTGTTGTTCAAAATGACTTGGATTTAACCCCTTGTCGGCAGGGGCAGGGGCAGATTGCAATCAGCGGGGTTGCGGTTATAATCACCCGGCGCTTCTTGCTTTAACAGTTTCACAGTGGGAGGCAATCAGGATTTTTTTTCTCTCTCGTGTTTTAAATCCCGCCCGTCTGAGATGCGGTTGTGTTGCCAAGTCTCAGAAACAACAGAGACACTGAATAGCGTCGGGAGAAGAAATCCAAGCCACCCCATCCTGATCGCTACGCTAACTTGTCTGCTTGCTGGGCTGCTCATTTCATGCTCTTATTGTTCTGTTGTCTTAAAAAAAAGTTCCTCCGAACAAGAACGGCAAATGTCGGCATTTCTCAGCCACGTGATTCCAACCAGGAGTCTTTAAAAGGGAGGGAGGGATCTCTCCCCGTTGAAGTCAGTGGGTGCATTATCTTGAATTCTCCTGGGGTCAGGATTTCACCCAAGTTGCCCTATTTTAAACCCCTGCTTCAAACAAAAACCATGGAAGGACAACGAAGCACATGTGGGGGTCTCTGGGTGGGGGACTCTGAATGAGTCCGGTGCGCTCTGGTTCTGAACCCCCTCTGTAAAGAATTGGATCATATTTCTCTGCCTGTTGCACAGGGAGTTTAATTCATTGCTGGCAAACAGGGGACTTGAAACCCTCACCCAAAAGCTGTTCTGGAAAAGAAAATAATGATTCTTCCTTGCTGTGGTAGAAGCCCAAGTCCAGACTTTGGCACCTTGGACATCCACCGAGCTCATAACACAGACGCTCCTTTAACTCCACACCAAATCCCCCAAATATTCCTAATGCCCATTGACCACCATGATGTCCTTTGTCAGTGAGAGCAGCGAGTGTTGCTATCAGCAAAACAGGCTGCAAGACAGAGCCGTCTCATGGAAATAAAGCTGGATGAATGAGGATATTGCGTTCTCTTTATTATATAGCTTCTCTCTCTGAATGTGCACGCATTGCACACACACCACACATGCACACACTTTATATAAGCAACTTCTGGGGTTGGGATGAGTACAGAATAGAGAACTTGGCAAGATACATGGTGATAAATCTGGTTACTAAACCCCCCTCTCCCCCCCTTAGGATTCAATTATTCTAAACTAGAAGGACTTGACTGAGCAATTAATGAATACCTAATATCCAATTAGCTCTTGGTTCTGCTTATTCAAGATGCAGCATCTGATAAAACCCCAGCACAATCCTAAATTGTGAGGGCCTGAATTTCTTCATTTCAGCTGAAACAGTCAGTGGGAATTCTTGAGTTTTTTATGGTTCTTTCCGAATGACTAGTTTCTCAGGCACCGGCAAGCATCTAATGAGTCTTTGACTTGTTTTTGGGATTAGCGGTGAAACAGCTGATAAATGCAAGTCTTCAGAGATTCTTCTGCTTTGCTATGGGGAGGTAGATCTATCTAATCAGGGGTTAATTACCAGCTATTTTCACACCGCCAGAACATTCTTAAGAGATGAATCAAAGCCTAATAAATGATTTGTGTGTATCCAATAATTAAAACCTTAATGAAGAGCACTCACCAACTTTCCTTGGGCTGAAACTGTCAGCAGGAGGCTACTTTATTATAGCAGCAGCACAACGTAAGTGCAGCTTTCTTGCACGCAAGCATCTGATCCTTGCATGTAGGAGGGAGATAGTTAGACCTCTGTGAACATGACTGCCCCAAATAGCAGGGAGCTGCTAGCACCCTATTCAGAGAGGCAGAGCTAGTGTTTTGACCCGCTCTATAAGTTGGGGACCTATTTCTCTAATTCAGAAGAATAAAAAGGATTGGGTTCTCTCCTGAAAGGGGAGGGGTAGGAGAATAGGACTTGTACCTACCAGGGAAAGGTTAGGTTGGGGCTTAGGTTTGGTTTTTTGGGGAAGTTTCAGCCTCTCATGCACTTTGGATCAGTGCGTTGAATTAACTTTAAAAACTCTTCCTTTTCACTGAACTGCATGCAACCTGCGGTCTGCTTTCTTGTTGACTTAAGGCAATAGAGAGATCGTGCAAAGCCACAGAGGAAGTTAAAGATAAGGAAGTGTTCTTTCTCCCATGTAATTAAGAGCTGCTGCAGTGGGGGTGTCTGCACTTCATAATCAAACTGAGAATCTGTTAAAAACATAAATAAAAGCCCAGCACGGGGCCTGGCCACAAACACAGACCAGTCATTTTTGCAGTTTCTCTGTGCGCTCTCAGCTCTAGCAGATCTCAGACACAGCACTTCTGAAATCAAGCCCGGCCTTCTTATAGCGGTAACAAGATCCATTTTTAATAGATCAATTTTGCAGCATTAAATGGCAACTCTTAAAATAGGAGAATAATATGCAGTCCCTGATTAGCATCTGGACTAGTTTAAAAATGGGACCACCATAGAAATCTGAAGGCCACAACAGCAAGACAGAACACTGTCCCCTTCTAAAGGGACAAAAGTTTTGGGAGCTGCCCAGGTTTGCGAGTTAGGCATGCAGTAGGGAGATGTAATTTAAACCCAGTGCCCTCAATCAAAGACTTACCATTATTTCAATTCTGTTTGCTCGACAAAGTCCAATTCCTGTGCAGGAAGCCCTGCCTCACGGTGTCAGAGCCCATTGTGAAGGGAACACACACATCAGGACAAGTAATTAGTTTCAGAGATCCCATTACTCAGAGGACTTCTGCAATTCCAGGAAGAGGGGTTCAATGTGTGTGCGCAGCATTGTTATACGAACGCTGCAGGATCTGCTGCCCCAGACTGGACTGTGGGCCCATCAAGCCTGTTAACCCACACAGGCTTCAGAGAGCATAAGGCCAACCCAGTGCACCTAGACCACCCCACAGTGCTGGAGCTGAGGCTGGGGGGCAAGTTGGGCAGCAATGTGCTCCTGTGAGGTTTGTCCACCCCTGTTGTGACTGGGTTAACGATGAGGGTTTTAACTAGAGATGGGTGCAAGCTGCCAAAGCTAGTCCCCAAACTGGATTTCAAAGTTTGGGGTGGGTTGTTTTGTGAGTACAGGAGCGACGTCCAGCCTGGGTTGGGATAGCAAACGCCCTAAGCTCATTGCCAGCTAACTCATCATGACCCAACCCTCAATCTACAAAGGCCTCAAACCAGCTGTTCCAAAGGTTGACCTCAAAATACCCAAATGGGCATTTCTTTTTCTTATTTCTGAAAGGATCTGCTGCTCAGTTCAGGCACTGGCTCACCTTGCAATCCTTTATTATTGGTGTGAGAGGCTTGCTACTAATTATGGGCTCTACAACAATCACCTCCTGAAATGCCTGTAGCGGCTCTTAGGTGCAGGAGGAGCATCTATTGAACTGCATGGCAGGCTGTATCCCTGGGATTTGGAGTAATTTCTTTTCTCCCTCATCTTTAGCAATGAGGAAAGTTGGGTTTCAGGCCATAACTGATTTCTGAGGTAATGTTATCAGGTGATAAAATCATGTAGGGCTGAGGAGAAATGGCAGTTTTGTAATAAAAGCACTGGACTGGGAATGGGGACAGGTGCATTTAAATTCCCAGCTCTGCTACAGACAGCCTGGGTGACCTTGGGCAGCTCACTTCATTTCTCCCATGCCTCAGTTTTCACAGCTGTAAATTGAGGATAATAGCATGCCCTGTCTCTTGTCCTTTAATCTATTTAGACTGTAAGGTTTGGGGGCATGGGAGTGGCTCTCACTATTAGTTGGTACAGCACCTCGCACCTGGCTGCAGGCAGCCACTATTGAGATGCAGCCGGTCAATGATAACAAGCAGACAGGGAAAGTCACTATTGCCACACGGCAAATGTTGGATGTGGGGGGACTGCTGGAGACATTCCCCGGCTTGTGCTGGTCTCTTAATGCAGGATGACATCGGTGCCCTTTGCAGGAGTAAGGACTGGAGGATTTGGTGCCACTGAAGATAAGTATCCAGCACTGGAGTGAAAAGGGCAAGTGCAGGTTTGTTGGCTTCAGTTTTTGCTAATGATGCTCCCTCCTGATCTTTACTTTCCCTGCTCCCAGACATCAAATGTACTCCTTTGTGCATTAAGCCTGGAGTCACAAATGAGAGGTTCAGAGGGGAGTTTGTGCTACATTTGAAAGTAAATATGCAGCTACCTAAGGAGGTGAGCCATGGAATTGCTCCCTGAGCAGGTGGCCAAGGTGGGCTATTATTGCCTGCCACTGTGTTTATTAGAGAAACAGCATCTCCCGCAGAGGACAGCGTGCAAAATGGGGCTTCCTGAGCCCGCCGTGTCAGGAGCATAGCACAAGGGAAAGGAATGGGCACAGAGGCTGGACACGGTCCAGGAAGGGACGGCTTGAGATGCATCAGCAGGCTGAGGACAAGGAGTCTGCCTGAGCATGCAGAGAGGAGGCCTCCGGGGCTGGAATGTTGCACCGGAGGTGCCCCCGGCAGCCTCCAAACCCCGGTCCAGGACTCAGAGCTGCGGTGGAGTCGAAGCGACTGATGCGATGGTGCAGTTATGACAACACCATTGCTATGGGCCGTGCCTGCAAGGGAGCTCTGTCCCCAGCAGGCAGGAGGAAGTGGCTGGTGGGCCGCGGGGTGGTGGGAGGGTATGCTACAGTGCACCCAAAGCACTTGGATCTTCCAGCAGCAAGTAACATAAGTGACCACAATGCAAGGAAAAGCACCGTGGGGAGGAGGCCTACACTGGTTTGCCCTGTTCCCAGCCACAGTCTCCACTCCTAGGTTCTCCAAGATAAATGAAAGGGGAAAAGATCTCCTTCCAGACCAGACATCTCCTTGGAGGAGAATAGCACCGGGCAGAGACGGGAACATCTGGGGTGAACGACAAATGTGTCTGGGTCCTCAGGAACGGGGTTTACAGTGCCCGCCAGTGAATGCATCACGGACACCAGGGTCCGTTAGGGATGTCTCCTGTCTGCATGGCTCGCTGCTCAGTGTCTCTCCAGCTGTTCCTCGCTTTTTCTTCAAGGCTTTGCTGCCCCCTCTCGGCACATCGGAGTGCAAATCAGCCCCCCCATCCCCTCTCAAATCTCCCTGCTAAGCACCAGGAGCCGAAAACTGACATTTCTCCTGCCTTCTTAGCTAAGGCTATGGGATGTTAGGCCAAGCCTTATTGATCAGGCTATATATTACCCATGAATACTCACTCCCTGAGCCAAACCTTGGGATTTTAAAACAGGTTCACCAAATTGTCAATTAAGTGCAAATCAATCCTTAGCCATTTATCACCATGTTAATCTGTCCACGCAGTCCGAGGCAAAAAATCAATAGCTTTCTGTCACTGGGGACCAATCGAGGGGAACTGGAAGACCAACATCTGCTGTATCAGGGCAACAGCTGAAATTTATAATCCCGGAGAAAAATTGCAGCTTGCCAAGAGACGCATTAGAAACTTCTGAAAGTTGCACCGTTGAGAGCCCGCCTGCGCGTGTGTGGGGAAATAACAAAGAGGGCAGTCACTGGGAGACTTACAGGCCCAGAATGGGACCTGTCAAGACTGCGAGGAGGTTTCTGCGCGAGTAGCGGCTGATTTATGGAGGAGAGATAAATAAAGATTACCGTTAACGCGAAGATCAATGTATTAATACATGCAGTTTCCAGGCTTCCAGGGTGGTCAGGGGCACCATCAGCATCGCTACAAATATTATACGGTAGTCAAGAATAAACGACCTGCCACGCGCATTTTAATTCTTAACCCAGATGAGATGCCACTTTGTGCAATGAGAGCACTGCAAGATTTGTCAAAAATATATATTATATATATATATATAGTTTACGTCTTCAGTGGTTGAGTCTGACCATTAGGCTTTTCCACCCTTTTCTAAATTGCAGGTTTAAGTGATTAGCTTTTTTTAAATACCCATAAAACACCGAGGTACTCAGTGCCAGACTGGAGAAATTGGGGTCAGAAAAAAATACAGCAATATGCCTGTCTTATGGAAAGCATCCAAGCTTTAAAATAAACAACCCAGTGCATCCATCTGAAACGAAAGCATCCTCTACCCTGCAGATAGGAGACACTCCTATCCACGTTCACTCTCCTATTATTATTTGCACTGTGGATATCACCTATCCACATTCATTCTCCCTATTATTTGCATTGTGCTAGGATCCAGAGAGGAGTGTGAGGACTGAAGCACTATGGTGCAAGCTACTGTGCAGACACATAGGAAGAGATGGTTTCTGCTAGGAAGATCTTCAAGTCTAATGTAAGACAGGAGGTGAAAGTAGAGAACAAGCAATAGGAGAGGAGGAAGGATGCAGGTAATAGCAACAAGGGCATGCGATTCCCTGCCAAGAGAATTGAACAGACACAGAGTATGTACCATGTGGGTCAGATCCAGTGCCCAATGACTGATGCATCCAATACAGCATTTGATAGAGTCATCCTATCCATACAGGACTGTCAAATAATCTCTCTCTCCATCTTGGAAGACTTTCTGTGTAGTCAGAATGGCTTCTCTTCATCATAGTCCAGACTTTTCCCTGCCTTGCCCATGCAACTGGACTTCACTTCACTGGGAAATACGCAACAGATCTGACTTCCATCCCAGAGTATGGGAGATGCATCATCTGCTGAAAGGAGGAAGCTGCTGGAAGGAATGCAAGCATGCAAAAAGAAATGTGCATGCAGCTGCGCACAAATATTTGAGAATGACATGTTGCGGACCAGCGGAAGACCCTGTGCTCTTTATACATTCCCCCCCTGTCTCTCCTCAGTCCTACGGCCATGATTTGTCCCCACTCTGTGCTTCAGTTTCTGAGATAAGAATTAATGTTTCCTTTATCAATAGCAACCACTTTGAGACCGACATGAAAACCGGTGTGTAAGCATCAGGCATCATTGCCCTTGTATGGTGGAAGAACCAGGAGGGGAAAGCAAGGCTAGCAATATTTTGCTGGAGAATGAATGCATTTGCACCAAAGCATGGAATAATATGAGCTAGATTCTTCCTTTATCATTAGGTCTGGTACAATGTGGGGCCAGATACCTGCCAACAGTGTGAGAAGACAAGTACCCTCTTTATCCCATCCTCTCTTTCCAACATCATGTTCCCATCTGTGTGCAAACTAAATGACACAAGGGATGGCCACCAAGAGGAATCTGCCTCCTCCTGTGTCCTTGCCATGGCCACAGTCAGGCCTGAGCCTGCCTCAAGCCCCGCGTGCCACACTGCTGCAGCGCATAAACCTGCAACCGTTATATTTAATGGGAACCCCATCAAGCAATCCAGAGCCAGACGATTTTAATACAGGGCAATGCTCAGATCATCACGTTAGTTATTTCCTGATAATGCACCCGAACAAATATAATTTTTATGTCGGGGGAAATAAACCTGCTCAATTACTCCGACGTGACGCCCTCAGCATTGCTAGGAAGAATATCAGAATTTCCCGTCTGGAGGCTTGCCAATGGTCTGCATAAATATTGCTTCTTCTGGAAGAATTTACGGTGCAAAGTAAATGCATTGGAGAACGCATTTCTCCCATTTTCTTTAAGGGTTTATTGAATGCAAAATGTGACATCATAAGAAACAGAAAGGATCCAAGATCAGGAAGGGCTTGTTAGTCTCAAACAACTGCATAGGAGTTGGCTCCTTCCTAGAACAATGTACTTGGGATTCAGGCACTGGGCTGGGACTCAGGAGATCACCGGTTGTGCGGTACCTACTGTACAGAACTGTGATGCTTCCACCCCTGGTCTATGAAATGTGCATGAAGTGATTTCCTCGGTGTGTCTTGGGTACGCTTTTTAGGGGCCATCTCTCACTCAGTTTGTATGCAGCATCTAGTACATTGGGGTCCTGCTATCAGGTGCATCCTTCTGCAGCATCCTACTCTACTGTGAATAAAAAGGCACACTTGGCTCACCAAAGTGAAATAGGTCAGCTAGAAAATGCAGTCAAGACACCCCTGTGTTTTTTTACCATCTAGTTTAGCTGACAAATCTTTTCTGGTTTGTTCAAAACTAGACGCACGTCAATAAAACTGGGCTGAGTCTACAGGTTACAACAAAACCCTGAAATTAAGCTAGATTTATCCTTTTTTTTCTGGTCTTTCACAACCGTTCTTCACAGGTTTTAATTGCCATATACCTCAATAGGAAGTTAGTCCAAAATCACCATTAAGTGTCTTGGTTTGCTTGCCAGTTAGTATCTGCTTTTGAGGAGAACTGGAACTGCCTGATGAGGACTCCTGTCGTGCAGAAAATGCCAGAGACGTGGCATAGATGGAAGGAATAGTTAAGTACATCACTGAACCTTTTAGAAACTTTGCTAGATTTAAATTAAGTTAAAGAGAGATTCTTGCTGGCTTCTCCTGATTTTCAACACACATCACCCATAGCTCTTATAAAATACTGGGGTGGGGATTTCTTTGCCTCTATTTCTGTGAGAATTTTAAAAAGCCCAAACACAGCATGGTCTTTTTCTTGTAAAACCCGGTAAAATATTATTCATAATCAGGTTGGTTGGCCTTCGTTCCCGGATTAAGGAATTAAAGATCAACTAAACTCTTCAAGCACTTAAGAAACGAACCATCTGTATAAGAATCTAGGACAGATTACACTTAACCTTTTTCTGAAGCAAGAGATTAAGATGAGAACAGCTACTGTAATTAAGATACTGCAGATGCTGTTTGCTAGATGTTCAGCAAGAAAAGGAGATCCCAGATTCTTGGGAGAAACAGAGTAAAAGAAAAAACCCAGGACTCTCCTAAAGAGATATTCAGCCCTGATCCGTGAAACACATCCCTCTGCATAATGCCTCACCTAAATCACTACATTTGTGTCATTCACTAGAATATAAATAATGGACCAAATCCACCGCTGGTAGATTGCAGCGGAGCGGAGCTGTTTGCCGTGGAGCAAGGATGGGCAATTTTGGACATTAGGTAGTTCTGCATTTCCTGACTAGTGTTAAGAGAAAGCTGATGCATCAGTCACCACTGCACCAGCTGGAACAGAGCTCAGAGTTGAGGCCGCATCTCGAGGTGTGGGAAATAGCTACATGCCACCACACTTGCAAAGCTTTAGCATTTGCGTTGTCTTTAGAAGTCCTGTTTCCAGGGGCAAGGCCGGAGGTGGTGCATTTCCTGATATCGGGTGTTGTGCATGACATGACAGTGTGAGTATCCCAGACAGCTCTTCCAGCTCAATTTAATTCTCGTTAAAGAAAAAAAGCCCACAGTGCACATTCTGATGGGCTGGCCGTCGCATGTTCCAGCTTTGAGCATTAAATAAAGCTCTGAATAACTGATGTTTCATCATACGCTTGCAGTCAGCCAAATGTTGGCTTTGCACAGATGATCGACTATGGAAAGAAATTGGGAAGATCTATGGGAAAGTTTTGATGGCATTGCCTTTCCCTGTTCCAAAGCTCTTCAGAGATTGAACATTGAGGGGCAGGCCAGACAGTGTAATTTGGTCCCAGCTCATGCCTGTATACATTTCTTGCAGACTCTTCACTCTCCTACCCTTTATTGCATTTTCAGACTTTGAAGTTCAATATGTTCTAGCAGGTTTATGTGGCAAAGGGACACAATCTCCCATAGCTAATGGCACATCAGTACCAGCTGCCCTGGATTCACAGAGCCAAACAACGACTAGCCATTTGCATGTAGGTCAGGTGGGATACAAGCCCAGAACTAGCACCATAGCCAAACGTCTTAGCCACCCTGGCACCACAGCCTACTCTGGGACTTGGACAGGTAGATTTCATCATCAAGCCAAGCTTTGTGCTCCCCAAGAGCATGGGGTCTCAGCTCAGTGATGCCTCTTAGGACATGATCTAATGGCTGGAAGTTGAAGCTGATGAATACATATTTCAAATCAGGTGCAAATTTTGGAGCATGAGAGTCATTCAAATGTACCAATGGCTGCAGTGAAATCTTTGTCTCTGGAAACCTTCAAACCCAGGGTAGGTGGGTTCTTGAACCCGAAAGCTTGCTTTATAATTTTTCTCCAACTATTTGGGTTGGTCTAATAAAAGATATCAAATTCACCCAAGGAACCTTGTCTGCCTATGCCTAAAAAGGCACATTCTCGTTTAACAAGATGATGCGCGGGTGCAGAAACGGCCTGGTGAAAGTTCTTGCTCTGTCCTGTGCAGGATGGCACACCGACTAATCAGAGTAAGCCCGTCTGGCCATAAAAATCCATAAGTTTGGGTTCACGACTCCCATGAGAACAGCAGCAAGCGACCGGATTGTTATCGCTGTGATTGCTTCCTTCGTGAATGTGACAGTGTTTCTTGATCTGTAAAGGAACATTTATAATTACCTGTAACTAATACCAGAATAGGATCCAAACAGGGATGGGCTAAGGTGGCAATGAAGGGGGATGAGGGTCAGTTCTTTTTCTCAGTGTAAAGGTTAATGGAGTAAAAGGATTGTCCAGAAACCTTTGCTGAAGATAAAGTAACTAATCAAATGCCAATATGAAATACTGTATGTGGAGCATAGGATCCATCTATCTTGTGGCTTGCCTGGCCAAAAGATTCCTTGCTGATGCCTGCAAGACTTTCAGTCCTCACTCCTCCCATCTCCAAACAGGCCTTTCAGTCTCCAGGTAGCTGAACATTGCTGATTCAGAGGTATTTTCCCCCCAATGGGTTGACATGAAAGACATTTTCTTTGTGACCTTTACATATGGCAGTTAAGAGAGGTTTTTGGCTACTGTGACTCTTGGGTATAAGATAAAATACCAGCACATTAATCTCACCGACCTTAGGAAACCACGAGCAGCAATCTGGTTCCCAGTGGGAAAGCCAGCCATGGAAATCAGAGAGCTTTTCCAAGCGTTCATCTGTCCATCGTGTCATACAGTGTCAATGTGATATCACAGGAAGTGTTTATTACACACCAAATTTCTACAGGGTTTTGGTAGCTTAGAGGCGAAGACACTGCGGCATCCCGGTGGAAACACTTAGAAATAGCATGGGTGATGGGGTAGGAGGCAGCAATAAAACTAAAACCATTTTTTTTTTTAATACAGGCATTGTTTCCTGAGTTCCAACTCTTAATATGAAGGCTGCTTTATTTTTTACAACCCCAAAATAGGAGGTTTTCACCAACTGCCCCTGACTTTTCTAGAACTGTTATTGTTACCAGAACTATGGCATTCACCCAAGGAACCTTGTCTGCCTATGACATTCATAAAGCACTTGTCACAATGGTGAAAAAAGTCTTCTGAGAGAGACCATAATCTCCCATCCAGATGAATTCAACTAGGGTACTCAAATTTATAAGCTAGGGCCCCCGTCCTACAGCCAGTTTTTGTGCTGCTGACATCGGGTTATAATCCCCTTTTAACAGAGATGTTTTTAAGTTGGGGAGAGGGTTTGCTTTGCTGATGCTGGCCCAGGAAAACAGCAAGCATTGGCAGTCACAATTTTTAGACCTAATCACTTTCCTGGGAGTCATTCCAATACAGCCTAAGAGAAGCATTATGTAAATGTATATTTGCATTGTCCTTTTTACCTGGCAGTGATTTCTAGATTTCATACACAAGCAATAATTTGCCATCACTGAAATGCAGGGATCTGGGGAATGGAACGAGATACCTGTTTAACAGCACTCACCAGTGCTATGGTCTAGTCCCCCAGTGGACCTGATAGTAAGGAAAATAATTGTGAGCTTTATGGATCATGTCAGTATTGGACTGGAGAGTCGCATAGCCGTGGTTTAATTAAACCTGTTATCCCTGCTCGGCTCCTTCGGAAACACTCTCTGATTTTGCTATGCAAAATGGCTCACCGAGAATCAAAAGGGGGTGTCTTCAGAACATTACCCACTACCAAACAGATGATGTCAGATTTAAAAATGTCTCCAGAAATGAACCAGGCATCCTTTAAAAGGTAAAAAGCAGGACTATTTTCCATAGATCTTGCTCTTCTCTATCAGCTTTTTTTTTTTTCCCCCCCTTGCGAAGGCAGGGGAGTTGCTTAAAAATGAAAAATTGAGCCCGGTGAACAGTTGAAAACTTGTTTGCATAAGTCTCCGTTATTATTCAGATATTGCAATGCAAGGCAGCGAGATCCGTGCATACTCATGTGGAAGCATTTAAATATAAAAGCTTTGCACTTCCATCCCCAAACAAATCCTGCCGCCTGCCAACAGATGAGAATCTTACTGGAATACACATAAATCATCTTGTTTCTGACAAATCCTGAAGAAGAAGGGGGAGAGGGGGGACTAGAATCCCTTGCTAATTCCTCCAAGCTGCTGTTTATTGAAATTAGGCAGCAAGGATAAACTATAGCTGGATCAATAATTATCTGTCTAATATAATCAAGTGCCTCCTATGAGAGTCTGCCGTTAAGCACAACTCCCTGCCAGCCCCTTGGCCAATGTTTCATGCAATGAACTATTCAAGTGTTTCAAATGATGGGAATGCAAACCTAGATGTGTCTAACCCAATAACTAGATTTCTGGCAGGCGAGGAACTCCTTTAACCTATTCACTGGTGCCCAGTTGTTCGGGGGTGATGGTTTTGCAGCTATTATTTATTATTTGCATTGCGGTAGCATTGTGCTAGGTGCTGTATAAATACACAGTACAAGGCAGTTCCCACCCTGAAGAGATTCTGATCCTGTGACCCTCCCATAATACCAAAGGTTAGTTTTTACTGATTTTTTTTGGGTGCCCGTGGCTGCCTGTTCTGTCCTCTCTTGCTTAAGGTGACCGTCCTGCCAGTACTAATATGTGCATTTACTTGAGTATTGAAATCTGAGCCCCTGCAGAAATAGTTGCAGGTCTGGGTCTGCACTTGGTTTGCTGCAACAAGATTGCTTTGTAGTAAAACCTTCTCTGCCTCACTCAGCTTCTGTTGTAATTTCCGTATGTAAAATTATAAACTCTCTCTTCTCCTTCCCCGGCTCCAAAAGAAACCCCAAGAATAAATAACACACTGATAGGCACAAAAATAATCACTGTACGTGAGGCAGAGGCAAAGAGCAGAAGCCATTTTGCTGTGCTCTGTGGATAACGCAATGTCAACTTGAACCGCTGTGTTTATTCTTTGCCTAATGGGAATGACTAGCACTGTAGAAATACCTATAATCCGATAGCTGGACCAAAATGGCTAATTCGAGTCCCTAGCCATAAGAATGGGAGTAGAAAGTAGCTAATTAGTTGTCTTCCTTTCTAAAATAAGTTTCCTGCATTTCACATTCATGATGAGGTTTCCTGAATTTCTCAGTGCTTTGGCTTCAGGCTTGAAGTTTCCCTTCTAGGAGTTACTTTTGAGAGACGACCTAGTTAAATTGTGAATTAGTCCTTTACAAGCAACTTTTCTCTGTTTCCACGGTTCGGCTGTGGAATATTAAGAGGCCAGTAGGTGTGACCTATAGTCATATATTGCCGCAATAATGTGATCTACTGCTCTGAAAGTCACTGCAGAATTCATCAATTCCATGAAAAATAGTTCCATGTGCGTGTGTAAGTGCACTGCAGCACCAGGGCCTCGCCTCAGCCCATCCTGCTGAAGGCAATAGAAATAGATCACTTCATGAGACCTGCACGCACTTCCCAACCTACATATGAAAATGTCTGTTTGAAATACACTCGAGCGTTGGCGATTTCACAATTTCACACCATCCCCACCCCACATTGGCTGCATATGTCCTTGAATCTAGTCCATGGCACCTATAATTTATGATCTGATGGACACTACTTCATCTTTAAGAGCCCCCCTCCTGCCCCTGCTTAAATACAGACCATTGCAAAGATCTGTCTTTCCTTTCCCAATTTGTATTCGCAGCTTGTTGGAGGAATCTCCAGTGAAAAGTCATATGTGAAAGTGTCCTGGAGATTGTGTTTGTGAACATGGGGGGGGTTTATCATCTGGGAAGCTCATATGCTGATGAGAGGCAAAATATAACTAGCAACAATAGTGAAAATAAAAACCAAGGGGAATGTATAGGCAAACATTCAGAAATATTCTGGGTTGCCGAATGCTTCTGACCAGGCTGCAGACGTGCACTCGCAATGCAGCTAGACATGAAAATGAAGTAAGTGAGGGTTTTCTCCAATAGCACCGTGAAATTTATCTGTGTGGATGTGTCTCCTGCTGATGTTTTAATAGCCGAGTCCCACTGGTTCCCATATTCTTCAGTCTGGATTGATTCATATCATGGCAGTGTAGCTCCATTGATTCAGGAGGAATTAGTCCATGTTAGTTAAAACCAGCCCCACGATTCTGGGAGATTCTCTGAATTTGCAACAATATAAGTGCGAGGTGTTGATCAGTTATTCATGCGTGCACTCCTTGATACCATCAAGCTTTATTTTAGTCTTATCCTCACAAACTGTCTTGTTCTACACACCTCTCGGGAGTTCCCTGCCACATCCTTTGATTGAGAGGAAAGTCACAACACGGCTGGGCCGGGCCCTTGTATGTTGTATCCCGACTTCCAGCTCTATCCCCACCTCAAGAAACAAGCTCTAATTCTGCAGGTACTTTTTGTAGCATCAGTAACATTTGCCACTTATTTATGCCTTCAGCCCGCACTTTTTCCATGTGTGACACGCTGCCACCCAGTTTGTTATCAGTTGAGCTAATGGATTGCACAGTTGCATTATTTGTTAAAAGGCAAATTCACTCGTTACGTTACTCGTTAAAAGACAAAAGCTTGTTCTCAGTGGGTACGTCTACACGTTCATTAATGCATTTTTGCTAATACGCATTAAATATAGTACCTTCATTGGGCGGTACTAGAGAAGAAGGTACATTAGCCTATTTTAAAGCACATTAGAGAAAGCTCTTTTTTTTGGTAGCACTTTAATGTGTATTAAAATAACGCACATTACAGCACATGTGTAGACGCACCCAGTTTGTGCCTTCTGGCTGAGGAAGAAGGAAGGCCAGCAGCGAGGACTGGGCATGCATCTCGGTGTGGTGCCTGATAGGATATTTGTATTTTCTTGCATTTTAAAAGAGATGTACGGCTCACCCCAGTGCCTTTCCAGGCTAGAATGCAGCTAATTCTCTCCTGTGTGTTATGTTTGGAGCTGGCACCATCTCTGCATCATTAATTATTAATTCGTCACAGAATTAAGCATAAATAAAGGCAGTATCTCCGTGTCTGAGAGGATATTCATTTCAAAGTAGCTGCGGATCCTTGACCACCTGACCCATCCCGTCCTTCCGCTAACTGAGCGAGTGCATCTTCTGGCGATGCCACCACAGAGCGGTACTGCAGGCTGCAAGCATCTGCTCAGCTCCACCGAACTTCTCAGTTCCTTTGGCTTGCGTCGGGTTGGGAAGCCGATCTGCCTGCTCTTTGAGGAGCCCCGTGTTCTTTTGCTGACTTCAGTATAAAGTCTTTCACCTCTGCCTTTTTTTCCTCTTTGAATTTAGTTTCACATAATCCAAGGAGGATTCAAGGCTGGATGGTGCTGATGGTTAATAGGAGAGAGAAGTCTGCAAAATGTGCGGGTGTAAATGCCAAGGAAAGAAAGGAATTTAGGGTGCAGGGAGGAGTCCAAGAAGTTAAAGTCCTGCCTGAGCTTAGGCAGCCCATCAGGCTGGCAGGCTTAGGGCATACCTGTTTCTGTAGGTGATGTGATGTGCAGACCACTCTCCTCAAAGGAAGTGAGGGACACGACCCTCTGGGATTAATACCATTAGACATGACAAAGCACAAGGAAAGCTGCTGCAGACAAGAGTCCAGCACAGCCAGTGGGAGAAACTCCGGGATCTAATAAGCAGTGTCTCTCACTAAGGATTGTTACCTTCGAGCAGCATGATCAATAGCAAGGAGAAAGCCTTTTTTGTGATAGCTAAACTGGGCTTTTTTTTTTTTTTTTTTACAAAATCATTTGTGAATTCCACATGAACCAACAAAAGTTACCTTAAGCAGTGGGTCTGGCTTCAGGCAATTTAGCATCTTAGCCTCTCACAGCTTCTCCGAATTCTCCCCCCAGAACGCTACTCTTTCCAGCCATCTGTGTATCTCAGGGGTGATCAAAATGCGGCCCATGGGCCAGATGCGGCCTGCCAGGCCATTCTAACCAGCCCACGGGGCCCTAAAACATTTTGAAAATTAATATTCATCTGCCCCTGGCTGCCTGTCATGCAGCCCTCGATGGCTTGCCAAAACTCAATAAGCGGCCCTCTACCCAAAATAACTGTCCGCCCCTGGTGTGTCTGATACTCCCTGATATCATAAAACTGTAGTTCACTGTAGACAGGATTCAGCTTTTGTGCTTTGGCACGTTTCTTCCTTGCAAGCTGCCTGCAGAAAATGGTTTCTTAAAGAAGTGGCCTTCCAGTGGGGGTTGATCTAGCTGCTCACCCATTTAAAAAGGTACTTGAAGTGGCCCTTGCTTTGTTATCCTAGAGGCATCATGGTGCTAAGTAGCCAAACTAACCTGCATTTTACAGAGTTTCATTGTTCTGGTAATCTGCATTGCTGACCTTCCATGTTCTCATCTGCTCAGCTTAGTAGACTAATTGGTTGGTTATAAAAAATGACTAGTGTAGACCTATGAGGTGTCTTATTTGGTGCTTTTGTGGTTGGCTGCTGCCCAAGCTGGAGTTTTCAGTAGCTAGACAGAGTCTCAGCTTTTCCCTGAAATCTTTGTAAAATAGCTCATTAAAGCCCTCATTAAAGAATCTGGTTTTTCTAGGTCAGAAGTTTGAGTGGAGAAATCTAAAGTAGCGCCTAATGACGTGTGTATGTGTTATAAAAGAACAGTGGGAAAAGAGAAAGGTAGCTAGATATTAAGAATTTTCCAAATAAATCAAAAAGTTTTCTCCTAGTCAGCCTTTTCCTAAGACAAATGAGTCTGAGAGCAATCCACCCCTCATTAGAGAAAGGGCTGGGAACTCTCCTCCCTTTATAATATCTCAGGATATCATCAGTGCCTCCAGGTGAATCACATTATTTCTCTCCTTGGCAGCTTTATAACAAGGGCAGGTACCTTTAGACAGGGGGTAAGTGTTATTTTTTTTCTCTATCAGACACTAGACGAGGGCTCTCAACTCAACACTGGATAGAAAGCAATCATTATATAGATATGAAAAGTAGTGGCAGAGGGGTTTTCTTAAAGAATATTTTTTTTGTCTGGAGTGTTTGGTAGGGAGGACCTTTCTTAGGAGAAAGCCTGCTCACTATTGCAAAAAGCACAAATAACCATCTTAGATAAAAGCCTAGCTTATGTTTTGGAGCCTAGCTTATGTGATAGGTTGCAAAAACCCATACCTATACAATATCCTGGACTTAGAAATCTGAGCACTCACACACTTTAATGGAAGGGAACCCAACCTTCATGTAAGAGTTCCTGTTAATTGAAGGCCTTGCATTCAAAAAAGGCCTTGTAAAATTTTATGACATTAGAAGATCTCAGAAGCTCCGCGTGGAAAATCCACTCGGGGAATCTAGCTCCTTGGAAACTTATGCACTGGGTGACTTTTTTTTTAAGGAATATGAAAACGTCCAGACACTTAAAGCCATAGTTGAGTGTCTTTACATCAAAATACATCAGTGGGGGCATCTGGATTTAGCTAAGCGTAGCTTAGATCTGAATTTGTCCCCTGCTCTGTAAAAGTATCAGGCATCACTGACAGGCTCTCAGAGCCAGAAACCCAGGTGAGGAGCAATTGCAACAATTGTGGTCATAATGAATTCATTTGGTGCTTGTGTGGATGTCACAGGCACTTCTCTAAGCATTCCATTATCATTTAGCTTTAGCTAATAGATGCTCTAGGAGCAAAGAACTGTTCCAGTCCTGATGGGCATGTGTTGATTAAAAAGAAATAAGACTATAAAAAGGCAATTTATTCCTGGGAAAAAATAAAGTTGGAATTCACCTCCCTCTCTGCACCAATAAAAAAAGGGGGAAAAAAGAGAGCGAAATAGCCATTAGGCTTTGCTTGCGTTATGTAGTATCAAGGAGCTATTGTCAGACCCACTGGAAATATTAATCAGTCGCACACACATTGGATGAGGGGTCTGCTGCTTCGGTGCTGGAGCTAGCGGCATCTAACCAGAACAAAACCTTGGTTTGCCCTCCTCGGGTGAGCAGTTTCACTGAAGCCACAGGGACTAGGGTGTAAAATGAGCAAGACTTGACCACCGGATTGTATTTCCTGTGATAAGAGGGTATCCTTGAGTTCAGGATGGAGTAATGGAAGCTTGACAGGGTGGAAAGCAGCTGTGAGCGCACGTGTTTTGTAGCTGAGGTCTTGACAGGGTGACCTGGGAGATCCTGAGGTGAACAATTACCTACAAGTGCAGAAGCTTGGACCCAATGTCCAAGGAGACCCCCTCAAGTGCCATGTTCCAGTGTTTCTAAATCATAAGGTGTGCATTAAAATTAAAGTAGAGAGGATCTCTACACCCACACCCTTACCTGTGCTTGTATCTGTAGCAAAAACACTTAGAGATTGAGCCCTATCTGGCAAATACTGTATATGTGGGATTAACCCCATTGGTATTAAGCAGACAGTTGAAATCAGCAAGACTAGACCTTGAGTTAAAACCACATGTAAATGTTTTCAGGATCAAATCTTCTGCATAAAGAGAGAACGGACTGAATCCAAGGAGAATTTGCTTGAATACGAAATAAGTAAAAGATCCCACGTTTTGGTGCCTTGTTCTCTTCAGATTAGGTTCTTTCCTACCTCCTGCTTATTGCTCGCCAAATAGATAGCCTATGGAAACCTAATACTAATTCGTTGCTATTTTTGGGTCACCCGGTCCTGCTGACTTATTGATTGCCTGGACTTGGCTTATGCATGTTATTGTAATAAGCTCCCGTGCTATTAGCAAATCACTGTTTCGGTATTCCTCTGGAGCGAAGGCTTTGTGCCAAAGATCCTTCTAAGACTAATCTGCATTCCTCAGAAGTTTCTTTTTAACACATTGAATAAAGAAGAGAAATGCTGATGTATTCGGGGTGCAAGGCAAACCCTTCTAATAATCCCCACAGCTTCCTAGTTGCTGGTAGCAGAAATGGGATGGTAATTACCAAGTGGGAGAAGGGGGAAACTCCTTGTGTAAATGGAAGTTTTTAAGCATGGCCGGTACTAGAGGCTGAACCCACGTCCTTTCCTGGGACCATCAGCAACTGTCTGGCACCAGTCCTGGCCAAGTCTTTGGGAACCAAGGGTTGATCCACTGCTTCTGGAAAGTCGAAGATGAAATATGGCCAAACTGGGGTACTGACTCCAAGACCTGGGAGGGCCCCCACCAGTGCCTTATACGCTAATACAGCCCCACTCCCTTGCTCCTTATTAGCAGGCTATCAAGATAATCGGGGAACACTTAGAAAATGAACCTGGAACATAACCTGATTGTGCAAACACTTAAGCACAGGTTTAACTTTGCTCTAGGAGCAACCCCTCCGCCTCCCAGGATTTTACTTGCCGGACACACGCTTATTTTGAATGGCGCGCTCGAGTCATCGGCGTGTTTGTTATTTCAACCGATGCAGCATCTCCCACGGCAAAACGACGAAGGGCGGGGTGAGCGCTTTATACCCATAAATAAAGATCGGTTCGTACTGTCAGCCCCGCTAATCCCTTGCCCGTTGCATCGCTGATTCCCCTCGCCGAGCAGCAAAGCGAAGAAACCAACTTGGAGAAAAAAAAAAAAAGAAATAAATAAATAAGCCCTGCCTGAAACTAAAGGAAATCAAAAGCAAATTATTTCCCAGATTATAGCCCTCCCGAGCGCCTGAGATATTGCCCATTTTTCACAGCAGACAAAAACATTTTCCTGGGGATCAATTTAGCTTCCAGAAGTCGGCTCCTTTCAACCCATAATCCATCATATTTCCCCATTTGCAATCTCTCTGTGTCTGAGTGTTTTAAGTTTCCTATGAATTATTTTATAAAGAGTATAAAGAGTCCTTTCTTCCTGCTGAAATGAGGGAGTTGCCTCTCTGCCCTATCAGGTCAGATACCATTAGACTGTTGAACAAGGGAGCCCTGCCATCCATGCCTCCATATTGGCAACTACCTTAGTAGGCTCATCTGTCAAAGAGATCTAGTAATCAATCACCAGGGTGATCAATATGCAGCTTATGCATTCATCATTCCTTTGAGGAGACTATTAGGATGAAGTTGTCAGTAAACAGGAACAAAGGAAGAAATGTGTGGAGATGGCTGAGGTGTGTGCGTGGCAGGGAGGGGAGTGGGGGCAAGAAAGGGAGGTTGAAAATAGGAAAAAGCTTCCCCCCCCCCCCCCCCCAAAAAAAAA
>NW_005841869.1:591872-605904 GCF_000455745.1 Alligator sinensis
ATAAAAAAAGAGGGAAGCAAAGCTTCTGCCTCTTCAGAAAAGAGAAAGTTGGTGACAGATTTATTCGGATGCCCTGGAACGCGGTGCAGGAGGTGAATCATCTTGCAAGAGGCAGAGCAGTGTAAAAATTTCCAGACCTCTTGATTGGTCTGTCAGCGTGATTTGTGGGGCGCGCTGCCAAGGTAAAACGGGTAAGGCGAGCAACTGGGCACGGGGAAGGCGAGGAGGAGCACGGCGCGGGAAAACATGCAAATGAAGGGCAGGGGAGCAGAGCGGCGAATGTTTTATGGCTGTGTCCCGGCTTCTTTATGTCCTTTAGTCTGAGCGCTGAGACGACAACCAGCGCTCATTATGATCTTCTCCAGGTAGAGCAAGGCATGGAGGCCGTCCAGACCTGCACAATGGCTGTACGCCCGAGAATGGGATGATGCATGGCCTGTGCCCACGTACCGGGGAATGCGTGAGACTTGTTCAGAGGCCCAAGCTGCCAGGATGACCCTTTTGGTCGCTGCGCTCTGTACACATGCCGTATACCAGTAAACGGAGCATGTTCCACTGCAGATAGGGATGTCTGTGAATCAGTGACCACAGGCTAAATCCTGCAGGTCTCACTCAGTTTTGGGAAGATATGGGATGAAAGGAACTGTGCTTGCTGGTCCCTTATTCCCATAATGCCCAAGAAAGTACTAGGAAGAGGGGACCCCTAATGTGCCCATGCACCGTGTCTCCAGTGGGATGTGATCTACAGGTCACGGGGGGTGGCTAGGGGATAGCCCTCTTTGCAGCCTGCTAATGCTTGCTGAAATTCCCGCGGGTCCCTGCTGAAAGGGAGAGGGTGTACCTGAATGCATATTCAACCCCACCAGCCTGGAGAAATCCTACCTGGGCCAGATTTCCTGCAGCAGAGGGTGCATGTCTCCTCCCTTTCAGCAGGAAGGATTCTACCGCCTTGAGCTCCTCATTAGCCAAATGCTTTTGTGGCGGTACTCAGGGGGTGACGGTCAGAGGAATGCCATCCCTGGGGTTCCCAGCGGGGAGATGGGATTGCCCCTGAATTCAGCTGCATTCAAAGGCTTGTTGCCTGTGTGATTCCAGTGGACACTCAACTGGTGTGAATTCACGTGGCCCTCCCACCATCAGGGCTGATACGCAGGGATGAGGACCTGCTTGTGCTCTCCATTAACCTTGTCCAGCTGGAGATGAGAGCCCAGGCCCTGCCAGCAGATAAGGAGCTGGCTGTCTTTTAGCAAAGAAGAATGAAACGGCCCTGTCACCATGACTATGAAGGACCCGGTTTGGTGTTGATCTTACTGCACTGAAATGCTGGCAATTACTGAACACTGGGCTTTCAGAGTCTCAGACCAGTAGAGACTCCCTATGCCTGAAGAAGGGCGACTGCGCCTGAAACCTTGCTAAGAACTTTTTTCCAGCTACTCAGTTAGTCTGATAAAAGATATCACATCCACTCAAAGAACTTTGCCTGGCAATTACTGAACTGCATTTTTGGGGTTCAGCTACTGTGATGACAGGTGTCATGTTTAATACCAAGGTCAGCTCTGGCCCTCTTGGCCCCATCGAAGTCAAGGGCAAAGCTCCCACTGCCTGCACTTGTACAGGACGGGCCCTCAGGCAGAAAGATCCTTCTTGCCTCTAAGCAAATGAAGGCTGCAAAGGGTTACTACGGCTTGAACGGCAGGAGGTTCAGGCTCAGAGAGGATTGTTCCCGCTCCGCAGTGGCAGCGCCGTTATTCAGTCCCCATAATCATTTTCATTAATTGGATGTAATGCATAACAAATTTATGAGATGGGGGCTAGGCTGAGCGCTAGCATAAAACTCATCATCCCGACTTGCTGACCAAGCACAACTGGTTCAAATATGCCAGTCAAACAGAAACCACCACTGGCATGAGCTTGGCAGAGGGCAGAATATACTGGAGTGGTGTGTGCTCCCCGTCCCAGACTTCAAAGGAAATGTTACTGTTATACATCAGATCTCAACCGTCTGTAGAGCTTTTCAAGACATAAGTCCTGTAAAAATTCCAGTTCCACCTGAGCCCAAATAAATGGTATATGCGTATGATACTGTACTGATCCTGGGAGAACTACACAGGGATCTGGTACTGACTACTGGGGGAACGTGGCCCCATGCAACAGAGCCCCAGGCTTCCCTTCACCTCGGCCACCTGTGCTGAGAGGTAAGTGGAGAGTTGTGGCTACCACAGGGACTATTCAATGTGGTGGGGGAAATAAGTTGCATTCAGCAAGGATCATTTTCTTCTGAACAAACAAACTTTTGTTGCAAACTGGAAAAAAGAAATAGAAGGAAGGCAGTTCCCACCTCTGTCCATCCTGATAATTGTCAGCCACTTGGTGACTACAAGGCTGGACCTGGGGGGTTACGCAGCTTTCTGAAACAAAGCGGAAGGGAAAAGCCTGCGACTTGATCCCTGACACTAATTAGTTTGACCCCTGTCATTGTGTCTTAAAGCAACACTGGTGACCTTTGGCCTCAAGGTTCTTCAATTATGATCCAATAAAAGTTGCAGGGATGGTTTGGCCTTTGCATGTAGCCCCAGGGTATTTATCTCTGTTAACTAATTTGGAAGAAACCTGGGAAAACATAGAGTCATTGCATTAGCCTTCATTTCCTTACTTTACAAGACACAGATTCCTTCTGAGACTTGATAGCTGTTAATAAAAACATTATTCACCTCTGACCTCCCAGCCCTGTCGCTGGTGTGCATGTACAGCCAGAGCAGGCTCTGCTGGGCGAGGGCCAAATAGGCAAGATAGATGCCCCGTGGCACCCGCCCATGCACCATGCCTGCTTTCAGTTACCTTGGTCCCAGTCTGTCGCCTTCGTTCTGCTGTGACCACTGGGGTGGCCCAGGGGTAACTGAGATGCATTGAGGCTCAGCTTGTTTAAACTGCACGTGGCCTTCGATATTTTATTCATTTCTGGGACAAGCTGAATTTCAAGCCCCATGTGCTTCATGAAAGGTCGCTGTGCTTCTAAAACTGTGAGCACGGAGAGAACCACCTCCCGCACGGCTGCAGCTCCATGTACAGGCTTGGTTCCTGTTTCCACTGCCTCCAGGCTGGTGCAAGGGTCTTGTCTGGGGATCCGATACTCCTGATGGTCTGAGTCCCACCTGGCCACCTGCTTGTTCTGTTTCCAAGTCTTGGTTTTTACCCATTAACCACACTCTCCCTTGCTGTGGTTTTTACTCGTTAACCACACTAGCCCTTGCTGCCATGTCCAATGCACAGAGTCCTACAAAATATCACAGAATCCCATTCTTGTAAAACTGAGCCAGCTCCCTCTTAAGAGAAGTGTTTCTGGAGGGGCTGTGACTCTCCCAGCTCAAAAGCTGGTCCAGAAAAGTCATGCCCAAACAAACATGACTTCTTGTATAGCCTACTGACCATCACGGCTACAACACTTACCCCGACTGCAGCTGGAACTAGCATTCAAGTCATGTCCTTGCAAACTGGCTTCTAGGTGCCTCATAAAATACACCTCTCCCGCATCTGAGTGCACTGGATAATGCTTGAACTCTTTTCATACCCTTGCAAGTTTTCTCCAAAGAAGACCTTGAATATACCGGACAGTACCTAATAGCAGTGAGCCAGACCTGTCACCCACGTGCACAATCCCTATTTCAGCTTCCAAGCACCTCTCCAGACAAATCTCTGGGTTTTAAGCCTCTAGCTAGAGATTTAAGGGGCCATCGGTAGGCACCCAAGTTGGGTAATAGTGCTTAGGGGTAGACACCCTTTTGAAGAAAAAGGAAAGGAAAGGCTCTGATTCTCCCACTCTCTTCAGCATTGATGAGGTCTCACCTGGAGTATTGGGTCCAGTTTTGGGCCCCACCCTTCAAGAAAGATGTGGACAGATTGGAAAGCATCCAGCAAAAAGCAACACAAATTAAAGGCCTGAAAAGCATGACTTATGAGAAAAGGCTGAAAGAGTTAGGGTTATTTATTCTGGAGAAGAGAAGACTGAGTGGGGATTTGATAATGAGCTTCAAATACCTGAAGGGCAATGACAGTGAAGATGGAAATGAGCTTTTCTCCGCGGCCGAAGGTGATGGGACTAGGACCAATGGCTGGGAGCTTCAATAGAAGAAAGTAAGATTGGAGATTAGGAGGAGCATTGAACCTGGCTACCTGGAGAGGTTGAGGAATCTCCATCCCTGGAAATTTTCAAGAGCAGGTTGGGCAGACACTTGGCCTTGAGGCTTTAGTCAGGGATGAACTTGTCCTGAGCAGGGAGATGGACTAGATGCCCTTGTGAGGTCCCTTCCAGCCCTACTTTCCTATGACCCCATGAGCACATGCCTATGCCTCAGTGGTCCCAATGAATGGTCCAAAGTCTACAGACGCCTTCCTGAGCCCTTCTCCCTTGACTCTCTCCCCCAGTGTATCTTAGACCGTCATGCTAATTATTTCTTACTGAATTAAGTGTATTACACAGCGAACATGCCAGTAATGCTTTGCCAGTGGATGTACAACACTTTGTTAATTAAAAGTATTAGGCGATATCGGTTCCATTGTTGTGAATTAATCAGTTTAATTATGGGGCGAATTAAGTATCATAATTAAAATAATAGCTTTTGGTCATATACCAGGATGAAAGCGTTGGGGAACACGTCTTTTTTCGTCCCCTAGTGATAAGCTATTACAGTTCTTCATCCTCCATTTCTTCCAGTGGGATTTCCCAAGTTTGAAATGGCTGAATCGTTGGAGTAGCAGCCAGTAGGGAACTGCGTGGGAGCTGGGTTTGGAATTTGCTCCATTGGAGGGTAAGTCACACCTGATTCTCATGGTGCTTATGGGCCAGCTCTGGTCCATTAGTGAAAATTAGAGCAGCCTGGGGGCTTGTCTAAATTATATCAAGTAACCAAGGTCTTCTGAGACTTTACATCACTTGTGAATTGGCACAGCACTGGGGTGTTGGCATTGCTCCCTCCCACCCTGCTGTGAGCAACCAGACAGGTTGCATGGTGGAGGGGACAGCTGGTTTAGAAGCTGGGGCTACTTTATAGCAGCAGAGAAGCCACCTGCACCAGAAGAGTTAGCTGAACAGTCAGAGCTGATGCCATAGGGATAGCACAAAGTAGACAGAATAGTAAGAGGTAATCCAGGGCACAGACTGATGGGTGAATAGGACACAGATATTAGATGGGTCAAAGCAGGAAGTTCTAGCCCAGGCCTGTGTTTTTAACTGCTCTACAGTATTTGAATCTGGAGGGTGGGTTCAGATGTTGATAGGGTCAGGGGCAAAATCCTAGTCCAGATGTGGTCCTGAATTACAACCCTCCAGCCCAAGGCAAGTGCAGTCTGGACCTGGGGTTTTGGTGAGGCTCAATTCCCAATGGTCCAACTAGACAATGTAAAGTTGAAACATACATATATATATATATATATTTTTTTTTTTTATTATTATTTATTTATTTATTTATTTTTTTGCACGTGAAAACCTATGGAAAAACATTGGCAGAAAGCTTCCAGTTTTCTGGAGCCTCTTTCCTAGCATGGATGTCCTGCTCAGGCACACTGGCTTGGTTACATGCCTGTTTTGGGGCTCTGCTTTTTCCATGGCCATTCTTGGGAAAGCTGATAGGAAAAAATGAAAAATGACACGGGTTGAGATTTCAGTTCCCTGAATGCCAAGGTCTCCCTTTTTTTTAATCTGGCCTCTTTGGGACCAGTATCAAAGGCCACGCACTTTTTTATTGGGAATAATGGAATCTTTTCCTCTCTGGAGGGAAACAATTCATTTACTCTCTTCATTGGAAAAAATGATTTATTCCTTTTTTTCATTCCCCATCATAAATCACAATGAGCTCCGGCGCCTTTAGGCCACGCCATGGTCAGGATAAAATGCTGAAGCCTGGAAATGTAAATAACAATTGCCTCTGAAGCGGATTCAGAGTCTTCTGGAACAGAAGATTAATTTCAAAGAAGAGTGACGGCCTGAGCCCTGCCGAGTGCAACGACGAGCTCCACTGTGGATGCCTTGCTGTGGCCGGGAAAGGGTCCCTGATATCACAGCTCCTATCAGCTAGGTTGTGATCTCACTTCATCTAGCCTGGTCATCTCTGCCATTGGCACAGAGCCCAGCAGAAGCAGACATGTTGCAGGTTAAATGATTATCCTGATTCTCTTGTGTCTGTGTGAACGTGAGCTCCGAAGCCCCAGCCCATTGCTCCTGTTGTAGTCAGTGGAAAGACTCCCATGGACTTCAGGTGGAAGGGGCACAGACACATTGATACTCCCTTTTATTTCATGCATTGATGGGAGCTTAAGGGCCAAATTCTGCCCTTAGTGACCCCACTGACCTTGCAGGCAACGCACAGGTGGAAATGAGGGTAGAAACTGACTCCTTGGAAGAAAGTTTGACTCTTTTGGCAGACAAAAGACAAAGGCATGAAATAATGTTAAGAACCACTTGGTGCAGCTACACCCACATCTTCCCTCGAGGTGAGCCACTGGGTGTGTCTACGTGTGTGCATTTACTGCACAGTAACCAAAATTACTGAGCAGCATGGCCATGCGTCTACCTGTGCACGCCTGTACTGGCGACTTACACTGACTTGAGCGTAAATACGATACCAGCACTATGCAGGTATCAAAGTTACGCCTGATTTGTTACTGAGCAGCAACACACATGTAGACACCTTACTGGACAGTAACAATGTGTGCGTGGACTGGTTTGGGACTAACTTTAGTCCCAAGTCAGTCCACACGCAGCGTTAATGTGCTTTAACATCTGCATGTGTAGATGCTGGCCTATTCCCACTTACTGCGCAGTAATTTACTGTGTGGTAAATTTAAGCTGGTGTAAATGCGCGTGTAGACATGCCCACTGAGAGCCAGATGGTTAGCAATGAGAGGTCTGCTTGCACTCACAGCCATACGTGTGCATGGGGATTTAGCACGACTGTGCACAGAGCTACTTCATTTGCATGAGTAGATGGCTCATTAGTGCACATTCACATGTGGATGTGCTGTTGCAAAGATATTTCTAAGTGCACTATTGGGCCCTTGGCGATAGCAGTGGAAGTGTAAGGCTGGTATACATTCATCCTGCCTGGAGCGATGCCTTCAATGCCCATCAAGGGTGAAGTGGGCATGAGCATAGCTTCCCAACTACAGCACACTGCAGAATCCAAGATATTGCTGCTGTTTGGAATTCATGATGCCTTTTGGAGGGCTCCGATACATCATGCCCTAACGACACATGGAGTTTTATGTTTTATTAGCACTCCAATTAAGCTTCCTTCTTTGGCTGGGTGCATGTGAACCCAGTTTTCAACTGCACATGCAAGCTGTTTGGGTTTGGTGGTGGGGTTCTGTTTAGGTTTGTTTCTTTCTTTTGTTTTTTGGCTTTTTTTTTATTTTTACTCTCACAAACAAGAGCGAACCCTCCGAGAGGTTAATTGCTAGGCTTTGTGGCTTTGTCTAGTATGGCTCCTCTTAAAGCCCAAGCTCACGTTACATTAGCAGTGCCATCTGCTCAGCACAGCCTGGGCCCCGTACATAATTCACCAGCTTCGCATGTCGAAGTTCTTATGAGCAATTGTAGGCTATTCATGAGGAAGTTACCTCTGAAGCGAGGATCAGGTGACTGGTTATCTGACACCCGTCAAGACTGACTTCTGCTCCGTTGTCCTTTTGCCCTTATTGTTCCTGACTCAAGGTTATGTGCGTTAATGGCCATTGTGGAGGTAACGAGGGTTTGGTCTTGTAAACCAGCTGGGTGGTCCCACGAACAGTGTCATTCTGCAAAGAAAATAAGCACGAACCATTCCCCCAGTCGTTTCTGTCCTGCGTCTGGCTGAGGTTTTTGCTATGGAAAAAACTCATGTTCCCTGGGAGGCTGGTTCAAAGCAATGTAGTCGTCTTCTCTGGAGGATTGCCCACCGTCCCTCATCGCTCCCCATAGCTTCATGGTGGTCAACATGTGCCGTATCCAAGTGAATTCTGTCGTGAAGGTGGAATTCAGTGAAGGAGGGGCAGTGTGGCCCTTGACCCTGGTGGAGCCTGCTATGACACACAGATGCCAGCTAAGGTCCTATTTTTAAATTTCAAGGAACAATATGAATGCTGGGAATTTCAAGGAACAGCAACATGAATGTAGCAATATGACTGCTGCACGTCATAATCGGTGTATAAGAGGCATTTTCTGTGTCTCCTATTTGGTTTTAGAGCAGGGGCAGGCAATTATTTCGGGCAGAGAGCCACTTACTGAGTTTTGGCAAGCCATTGAGGGCCGCATGACAGGCAGCCAGGGGCAGATAAATATTAATTTTCTAAATTTTTTAGGGGCCCCACGGTCCGGATAGAATGGCCTGGTGGGCCGCATTTTGCCCGCCCCTGTTTTAAAGTGTTGAGAGAGGCTGTTGCTAGCGATGACTAAAGCCATCAGAGTTAAGCCCCTTTCAGCTGAGTTCTCACTGGGTGTATCTACATGTGCATTTACACCAGATTAAATTTACTGCACAGTAAATTACTGCACAGTAATCGGGAATAGGCTGGTGTCTACACATGCAGGCACTAAAGCGCATTAATGCTGTGTGTGGACTGACTTGGGACCAAAATTAGTTCACGCACAGTGTTACTGCGCAGTAAGGTGTCTACACGTGTTACTGCGCAGTAACTAATCAGGTGTAAATTTGATCCCTGCCTGATGCCTTTGATACCTTTGATACCTGCTCAAGTCAACATAAGTCACCATATTTACTGTGCACTATGGGTGTGCACATATAGATGTGCACCTCTACTGTGCAGTCATTTCAGTTACTGCGCAGTAAATGCACACATGTAGATGCACCCACTGAGTATTATATGATCAGTGAAAGAGTCGCAAGGGGGACTTCCGTAATAACCTGGCAGGTTCACAGCAGTTCACCGGAGAAGCCATCTCACCTGTCACGTTCAGTGTATCCGGTCAGAACAGCAGAGATGGGTCACAGGAGTTCAGGATTCGCATCCAGGGTGATTATTTATCTTCCTCCTGAAAAATTCAACCTTACCTGCAAATCTCTTGCTTATTTGATGACAACACATTCATTCAAAACACTGCACCTTTGATAGGTGATTCATTCAAAACCATCCATCAGAGGTGAGTTTTTGAAAGGTTCCCACGATAGAGAAGATTTCCGTTCACAGGATGGTACCCAAGTACTTAACATGCTTTCAAAGCATTTTAAAATGCAATATGATAGGGAATTTTCTTGCAGTTGCCTAATGCCTGAGTTTTGTACATCAGGCAAGTCACCTTCCTCATGTTTTTTTTAACTTGATATTTAGTCTTCTCTGCCAAAACATCTTTCTTCACATTTCCAGCCTGTGTTACCTGAGGATCTTTTACCCCTTTTTAAATTGGTCCTTCTCCATTAATATTTAACAATGCATATTAGCAAATGAAGTCTAGCTAGCATTTGGCAAACAGATTTTTTTGCTGCAGTAAGATGCTATTAATGTGATGGTGCATTAAAAAAAAACACTGAAAGGACACAAAAGGTTTTAATTTTGAAAAAGGAAAAGCAACTGATTATACGTGAGCTTCACCTGCCAGCCAAACTGCTAGCAAGAGAAGGAATAGGGGGATGCAGTAGAGATGGAGGCCCTTAGTGATTATAGCTGATGTGCTCGATGTGATGGTTCATGTATCTGTGAAGATACACAAGAAAATAGATCAGATGAGTGAACAGCAGCTATTTTGATTAACCAAAAACCTTATCCACACAAGAACTTGCCCTGGTTTAATTATACCAATTCAGCTATGGTAAAGGTGCCAAAGGACACTCTTATTTTAGTTTCACCTAATTGGTTTAAGGGAAAATGAAACAGAAGTATCCAAACTGCCTTTTGCTTTGGTATGAAGTCACACCTTCGCATTGGGGTGACTCTCCATGTAGACAGACACATGCATGTAAAAAAATCATCATCTGGGTCATCAGCAGGGATAGAAAACAGGACTTCTAGCTCCAAAGCACTGGCCTGTAACTGTGCCCAGGTCAGGGTGAGTTTTGATGTGTGCAGAAGTGTGGACCCATGTCTGCGGATGAGGAAAAAATCACCGCTGGCAGATGAATAGGGGCAAATTTAGAAGCAGAATTGAGGCTCCTGTGAAAATGTGACTCTGGGGTCCATCTTTTTAATTCTTCTTTAAGGAGGAGCCCTAATTTGGAGACTCCCATTTACTGTTCCTGTGACAACTGTGTAAACGGTCCATGGTCTTGGCTCTTTGAATAAACTTAAATTTTTTGCCTTTCCCCTAAAAAGAGAGAGAGAGAGAGACAGCTGGAGATGGCACTGACCTCCCCACGGACTCACTGGAGATAAAGTGCCAGGATTATCCGCCTAGGCCAGCTTACTCTGGCCCACAAGTCCAACAGGTTCATTTGTGCAAGAGCTGTGTGTGTGCAAACCTTAATTACTCTTCAATCCTATACACAATAGCTGGTCTCCGAGGCACTTGGCGGGGTTAAGGTGAGTGCAGGTGGAATAGTGTTTCTTTCACAGCCTCTGTGCGTGCTTCTCTTGGGAGACGGATGAACTGGATTTACAAGGGCGGGCTGATTTGCACATAAGCAGCCACTGGCAAAGAATCATTTCCTTTTCAAACCTAAATTCAGACTTTTTGCCCCCTCCTTTCCCCCTTTCTGTCTGCTCTGCTTCTGTCCACCCACTGCCACTCATATTTCCCATTTCTTAAAGAGAGAACACAATCCATCCCCCCACCCACCCACTTCTCCCCTTGCATGAGCCTCCACCAGGAAATGATAAACAAGGAAATTACTGTTCAATTTTTACTTCTGATATGTGTCTGTATTTCAGCAAGCAAATGCACTCACAGAGGTGAGCAGCAATGCTGAGCCATGCTAATCAGACCTGTGGCAAGGCTTGGTAACAGAAGTGCACTGAGGGTCTGCAAGTGGAACCTCTCCTGTCATTCAAAAAAATATATATATCGATTTTTTTCTTAGCATAAATGGGCTGGAAAACTGAGGCAAACAGATTTTAAAGGTTACATGCAGCTGAGTTTAGCTTCCACAGAAGAAGCTTGCTAAGGACCTAAAGATCTCTCCCCAGACACATGCAAGCAGGGAGTCGAATAGAAGCTGGGGTCAACGGATCTTTTGGCAACTCCCCAGGCTGCACACTGAGGCTGGCATTGGTAAAGGGCCTGAGGAAGTTAAGCTCCTAACTCCCATCAAGAGGTAATAGGAATTGGGCTCCTAACTTCCTAATTCCTTTTGCACACTCGAGTGAGGACACCTGCTTTCAAGCATGCTCCACAAAGGAGGGAACTGCCTTCTGTCATGAGCTTGCACAAGGCAGGAGGACAAACTGGGAGTCCTAATCTTAGAGCAAATGAAGTGTCTCTTGGGAAAGCCTGACCACGCAGCTCCTTCTGATGGGAATAACCAGTTGGCATGCTCTTGGCTGCCCGGCGGTTGGCAGCCCAGCTGTCACACTAGCAGGATTCCTGACCGCTCTGAGCGGAAACGTGATGCAGGCTGTTCCATTAGGGATTTTCCACTTTATGCTAAGCGTCACAACTTATTGGTGTTGGTCAGATGAACGTGCTATTCCTTTGCATATTTATAATATCTTCTTACCTTTGCTCTTAGGAGAGGGATCATGTCGAGGCAACCCAGATTAATGGCGCCTCTGTAATATATATAGTTACATAATTAAACAGCAATACATCTTTTCAGACTGGATGCAGGGGGGTTGCATAGCAGATGCCATCTCCTATGCACCCCACAGACCTCACTTGCCAGTTCCTGTCCTGGTGCCCAGGTTCTAGTCATGGGTGTCTAATTCTCCTGGGTTAGTGGAATAGACATTTTTTCTTCATAGGGTAGAGAGCACCTGAATCAAGAGACTTGGAGTAGGCAGGTTTAGCTGCTGAGATTAAGTCTGGGGAAGCCTCCATTTACAATGAACTGAATGTCTCCCACCACATTCATTACTAATATTTGCAGCTGTTATCTTCCCTGCTGCCTGCTGGGCCTAACAGCATGTGTGGGAACCTTTGTGCTCTGTGATGCAGAGGGATTAAGAGGATGGTAGGTTCAGTGAGTTGCTTGGATCTGTCTACTCACCCACGCAGACTTCACACTCAATCTGTCCTCTGGATCTAAATGTCTCTCCCCTGTCAGTGAACTCTGGGGGAGGTTCAGAACTGAACCTACATCGAGACCTTGCAACTCAACCCCTTCTCCAGGCTCTGGCAGGCTGTTGTTATAACCAGCTGACCGACTGGCCCCCGTTTTGGATGAAAGGTCACCAGGGGTTGGAGACATGAAATAATTCGCTCCTTTGGCTAGTTTTTCAGTCCTGGCAGTTGAAATTTTAAGATCCAAAACCCTGAAGCAGAAGTGACCAGAGACACATGGTGGGACACGATCCTGGTCCTTTGATGAAGACAGGGAGGACTTTGGGAACGGCCCAGAATTTCTCCCAAGAGAAAAAAAAAATCATGCCGCACATTCATGTAGGGGCAGAGGTGCTAATGATTGGCAAGATTTGACCCTGGCCCTCATGCCAAGAACACAGTGGGTAGCAGCAGTACAAAAGGTAAATAGGAGGCAAACATAATCCAGGCACAAATCCTGACAACTGATCATATATAAACTCCAGCACCCTCAAAGCTGAACTAATGCTTGGGATTTATACAGGGCTTTCATGCTTGAGAACTGCTGAGACATTAACTGATGCCTGCTTTAAAGATCGCTTTGACGTGGATGGGTGAGTCTATTTATAAACTGAGAATGAGTGATGAAGTAACTTGACCAAGGTCACTGCAGTGTGTCAGTGTAAGAGGCAGAATCAGAGCTTGGGCTCTGCTGGCTTGCAGCCCTGTCCCGATTCCTTCCGTCAGCACTGCGGTATAGTTCTCACCTGATTTAGACTCTGGGAAGTCCCACTGAACATGGTGTGGGCAGACAATACACCCCTTTCTCCCTAGATGTGTGTGCGAATGATGTGAAAATCTGGTAACCCTTTTAAGGCTATTGCCCTTTTGTTTCTGAGCTGAACTCCACACACAGCCATTTAATCTCTGGGCATCTCAGGTTGTTTAGCTGTTCAGAAGCACACCCATAGCATTAAAGGTCTTTGATCCAATTAGACTGGTTGTGGGGTCTGGCATAGCAGAATGGCAGAGAGCAGAGCAGAGGATGAGGGGCACTGAAGATGCACGTGGTCGATCCAAGGCTGTTTCCTTCTCTAACTTCACTGAAGCAAAGGAAGGGAAGAACATGGACCTGAACGAATGAGAGCGCATCGCTCTCTCTCCAATGCTGCCCACATCCCTCTTGCAGGGAAAGGCTCTGAAACCAAACTCTAGGTTCCAGGTCACCTCTACAATCCCAAACTTAATTAAAACTGCCAGCTTCTAATTAAACCACTTAATTAAGTGCCACATTGACAGTAGGTAGAAAAAAAGACAGGACAGACTTAATTAACACAATGACATAGGCAAAAAAGAAAGAAGAAAAAACCCAAACCCAAACCATCCTTATGAGCTTGACAGCTGATTGGCAAGCAGTGTTTGGCCCAGGGCAGGACCACAAAGGGCTCTTCCAGGGCGAGCGCCCCATGGCTGGAAAGCAAAGCAAGGAACATGCATACTTGTCTGAGCCTTGCAGAAGACGATCCTTATTTCAATCCAGCAAAACACCTGGGCTGGGATTTTCCAAGAAGTGAAACCCTTTAAATTGCAAATGGGGACTGATGCTTAGCTCCCTTAGGTGCTGGGAAAATCCCAGCCTCTACTGCACATTTAAATGCCAGCAGGCCAGTTGACTTCAAGCCTAGCTTGCCTATACCCTTGATCCAGGAGGCAGAGGAAGTATTGTGACTCCCTGGGCAGCATCGGTTGAATAGTATGTGGTGAGTTATATGGGAAATGCAGCAATGCTGCGATCTCTGACAAAACTCCTAGGGTTTCCATTTCACAAAATAGCAGCAAAGACTGAGGAAAGGAGAGGCAGGTCCTGGAGCAGTG
>NW_005841869.1:605914-622625 GCF_000455745.1 Alligator sinensis
TGTGATGCCCACCCTTGCGTGTGAACATCACAGCCTCTTGAAGTGGCCTCTCCAGTTTGGACTGGCATCTCCAGCAAAGTTAAATGCACAGGTGCAGTGAGCTCTTTCCATGCCCAAGGCAGAGGTGGTGATGGGGGTGGAATTACGCTGCGCTGGAGACCTGGAGGGGAAGGAGAGTCTTACCTGCCCCAGCTCTCCTCACTCAGATACCAGCATGGGCTCCTCGGGGGCTGCCCCCAGTGCCCTGTTTACTCTCCTCCGCCGATGTAGAGCTGTGCCTCCCATGGCCAAGCCTTCCTGGGGTGGGCAGGGAAGAGGGGCATCATTCCACCCCCATCCTCCCCAAATATGCTGCTGGTCATGGCAAAGTCTCCTGTGGAAAGGGGTCCATTCTGCCACCCCCTCTAAGTCAGCACTCAAGACTTGTGCCTCTCTCCTAGCTAAAAGCAACAGCTGAATATTTTAAAAGCACCTGAGCCAGGGGAGTATCATTCCAAGGCCTAGAGGCCCCTTGACAATCCTACCCTAGTATGCTAGGAACATAGGAGGATATTTTCAAAGGGCCTAGACCTTCTTGGTGCTTCTGGCACCTGCACCTGTACAAATGAAGCCTGTTGCGAGGTGTCTTGAGCTGAAAATTGAGACACATATTTAACATCTGTTTTTCAAAATCTTGTCCATAGTGATTATACTAGTGGAAACACCATGTTCCTTTATCTGTCCATCCATCCATGTGTCCATCCCCTCCTGCACTGCTTTTTTGCACTCTCTAAGCTGAGATATAATAGAGGCAGACTCACACCCAACTCAGCAAGCCTGCCTGAGCTCTTTCAATCCTCAGAAACCTGAACCCGATATTGCACCCTTACGGATACAATCTTGGCTCTTCTAAATCAATGACAAAAGTCCATTTGACACCACTGGGGAAAAGGGCTTCCCCAACAGATAAACAGCCTTGAATTTTTGGATACGGCATGCCGGCCTACCTGTTCGCGGAGAGGTAGGCAGTCAATCAGAGGGAGAGGGAAATAATCAGCATATTACTTCTATTCTCTCTGTTTCCTGTGTTCCAACTCATCTGGCTACATTCTCATGTATGAAGTAGCGTTGTAACCCGGGGTGACCCATGAGCTGGCTTTATGCTGGAAAGATTAATGATAGGATCCTGTCAATAAATCCATAAAGACCAAAATCCCAATGATGAACATTCGGAAGGAAAAGGCAATGGTTAATATCTACAAAATAGGCCCCAGAGCCTTTGCGTACAGAGAAAGAGCAAAGCAACAGTGACCCTTGTTAATCTTTTTATTGGCTCAAGCAGCTATTGGCACCTTTCGTCAGCCGGAAATTTGCAAGTCTTTGGGGAGCAATGATTTCACAGTCAGGGGGCCCGTTAGAAGAAAAAAAATCCTTTCGCTCCTAAAATGGGACCATTCTTCCAAATGAAAATTGACATTTTCGTTTGAACTTTCCGACCTCTAGTAATCACACTAATGGTGTTAGATGGCTGGAAGAGGGGAGCTGGCTGATGGGCCTGTATAGATCCCTGAAGGCGAGGGTGGGAGCAGGGTATAGAAGAGGTTGCTAACATTGTGCTCTAACTGGCCAAGGCATCGCACCGTTATTTTTGGAGACTGCCAAAAATCTCCCCAGGCTTTCTTCTGAATCAGGTTTGATTGGCAGTATTGGCAAAGTCATTGGGAAAGCAATCACTGAGAGCTCCCTCCCTCCATCCATCTATACAGAGCCGTCAAAGGTAACGAGCAGCACACAGCGCTATCTGATTAGCAGAGAGGATCTCAGGAGCCAGCCAGCTGGCAGCAGGCTCCCAGGGCAGACGGCTTACTCTCAGTCTAAGGTCTGGGGAGGGAAAAGAATATAAGTCTGGGAATTTCTCTTCCCTTAGGTCAAAGGCACTTTTTCAGGCAGGTTGCTGTGTTTCAGGTACCAATAAGGCTTCTTCTAATGAGCAATAGCATCAGCTTCCCCTCCAGTTTCCTCAAGTCACTCCTCCACATCTCCCTGTTCTGCCCAAACAGCTAGGCTGTGGCTGCCTGGGTCCGTCTAGGAATGTGTGCGCAGATAAGTGTCCGCAGAGTCTGTGGCAGGTGGTTGGAGCGGGGGGGGTGGCTGTGCTCCCAACCCCTTGGCTTTTCACTGGTACTAAAATGCCATGAGTACTTTTGTTTCCTCCTGAAATTTCCACTTGGCAGCAGCCTGTTGGCAGAGCAGCACCAGGCTCGGAGGTTCACCCGTAGCCGACCGCAGGGGAGACCCTAGGCCTAGCGGGGTTTTATTGGTGTGGCATCTGGATGGAGGAGAAATGTGACTACTTGCCTGCTTCACAGGCTGGTTGGCCATTGCTAGGCTTTGGCACAAGTACAGCAGTGCCAACAACAAGCTGCTATGAACCACGACTCAGCCCGGGGTGGTTTCAGAGGACTGAACTTCATGCATGTGAATTGTAGCTTGCACCATTCCACCCTGTCCATGCCAGGGGCTGGCACCAGGGGGATGACTGAGCTGAAATCCATGCAGCTGAGGCCCACGTGCATGGGTTCAGTGCTACATCCTTCCTTGCACTGGGAGTGTAACAGGGGCACAGGAGACCACGAGTGACACATTCCTCCAGTTGGTCAGTATAAATCTGGGGGTGCTGGGCACTCAAGACCACAACTGGCAGGACAGTTATTTTTCCCCTTTTAGCTGAGGATCACAGCATGCTTTAAGAAGCCCTTGCAGTCCCTTTACTTGGGGAAACTGAGGCACAGAGCAGCTCAGCGGCTCACTCTAGGTTGCACAGCCCCTCTACAAGGTAGGTATTACTTGTCCCATTCTCCAGCTCCTCAGTATTGGAAAGAAAAGCCCCTTTTGTGGAAGCAAAGGCACTTGAATGTCTCACTTCTTTAAATGAAGGACAAACAGCATTGGCAGGGAGAGGAGTTTTCTCCTGATGTCAGCCGTAGAAGAGAGCATGCCAGACATACAAGATTGGAGGGGAGTGGGTGAGGGGAAACAGCAGAGCAGAGGCCATAAACATGATTGTCCATGTTCCACACAGACTCTCCCCAGGTAACTTTTAATTTCCCAGCTAAGTCATCATAATGAATAATGCTGAGTGCTCGATTGCACTTTCCATCTTCCAAGTGCTTTACAAATATTAACTCTAGTTTAGTCTCAGGCATTTAAGGTATTGGCTGAGAATACAGGATATTGCATGCTGTATCTTCTATTGTTGCCTGGTTTTTTTTCTTTTGCTGGGTAGAAAAATAATGTACATCGAATATATAAACTGAACCCCCACCCTTAAGCCAGCACAGAGTTTATTGACCAGGAAGAACATTAGGCTGGCCTGACTGACAACCCATATAGCTCAAAATGATTCTCCTGGCTGATTCAGCAAAGGGGAAGGGGGCGTGCGGTGGGACTGAGTCACTTCCATAAAGAAGCCCCTCATGCCTCTAAAAATGTTTCGTTTTATCGGCTTGTCTCTGGGTTGTAAAGTTTGAAAAATTTTAAACGTATTATTCTTTCCTTGCAATACATTAGGGGGCAGCGCCGGGGGCTCGGTGACCTTTCAGGGCCAGGCAATGAGTCAAGCAGTAAAGACATCACATCTTCTCCGCTGCTTAAGCTACCCTGGGAAATCCAGCTAGATGTTGCAAGCTGGTGGTTAACTTCACGCATTTTATTTATAACGCAGGAGTGCAGCAATACCATAATTATGGGGAGCAAAGGCAGGGAGATTGCCCTCCAGAAGGACGGAGGAGTCTTCTGGACCCACCACTTTCTCCAGACAACACATTGGCATTGAGAAAGGGATGAGGTGAATATTACTCATCTCTCTTTTCATAGAAAGCTAGGCAAGAGAAGGCCCAGGTTTCAGCCTGCGTTGTACTGATGACTTGGGTAATGTTGAGTAATCCCTTCACTTGTTTCTCCAGGTGTGAAATGGGGATGAAAATACTCTTATCTTCTTTTGTGAAGTGCTCTGAGATTTCAGTATTTCTATAGGGTATAGTCAAGAATGACTTGAGAGAGAGACCAAAAAGATGGAGAGGTTTCTCCTCTGCGCAGGGAGACAGTGACAGAACTGTGAGAGCTGCTATCAGGATATTATATAGCACCTGAAATGGAAACTATGAACTCCTTAGACTGGCTCAATGACAAGAATTGGGTCTGAAAGTCAGGACTCTTGGCTTCAGTTTGTCTCCACTCTGGCCCTGGTTTACGTTGTGACCTGGTTTGTAAAGGGCTTTGATTCACCTCGATGCAAAGTTCTGGATAAATGCAAAAAGTTATTATTGCTGGGGAGTTTATCCTGCTGGGCACATGCTCTCCACCAAAGCAAACTCTGAGATGGGTTTGTATGACCCCTTAAATATAAACTCTGCACAATGTGTGCCATGCCAAGGCTGCTGTCACCATCTGACCTCATAATAAAACAGAGATTCCCTTTGCCCAAGACTTAACATCTCGAGATTAATCAAGATAGGGTAAAAGTTCCTCGCTCTTCCAGTGAACACACACCCACCACACATCTGCACCGCCTGTCCATCAATCTGCTTCATACAAAGGACTGATTTTTAAGTAGTATTGAATAAATTTAAATGAAGTTCCTGCTGTCTAGAGGCGTTATGCATGGCTTCTTAAACCAGTTGCCCTAAATTTCCTGATGGACAGCTGCGAAAGCACATGGCTGCCTTGGGAAGACCTGCCACCAAACTTACCAGAAGAGGCTGGCTTCCTGTTGTATGGGGAAGTATGGGAGTCTTGTGATGAAGGCAATGTGCTGCTACTCAGGAGAGCAGGACATCACTCCAGGCTCTGCCACTGCCTCTCTGTGACCTTGGGCAAGTCACCTCATCTCTGCATTCCACTTCTGTAAACAGGAGAGTATCAGTAAATACCTTTCCTCTCCCAGCTTTTTGGGGAGGGACTATTTCTGATGACATGTCTGCGTCACCTCCATGGTGAACCCAAGGGGCAACTTCCCCAAAGCCTGGAAGTTAAACAGAGGAGCCTGCATAGCACAACCCTGAGCCTGCTTCTGGAGCGTCTTGATCTCTGACATGCATCTTGGTGCTCACCCAGGGCTGCTCTAAGTTGGTGACACTGCCTCCTTCATGGCAGTGAAGCCATGAAGCCACCATGACTGTGGTGCTTGCTGGGCATGTGAGTGGGGAGGAGAGAGACTCGGTGCTCCCAGGCTCAGGAGTGTAGACAGGAGCACTAGGTGCCTAGGCATGGCTTGGTAACCCCTGGCACAAGGTGCTGAGGCACCCTGTCTCTGGGGCGTGCAGGGTTGCTCACCAAGGAGACTTGTGGCCTTGGGAGTCTGTCCCACTACAAACCATGGGCACAGCAAAGCTGGCATAGAAATGAAGCACTATGGACAACACCTTCCCTGTTCCCTCCCCTCCTGGCTGTGGGCCTCACTGCACTGTGTTCATGCTAAAAGCGGCTGGCCCGGTTGGCAGCAGGCAGGCCTGGCTCAGCCCCTGGGCTTCTGAAGACCAGTCTGTTTTCCCTGTCCTAGCAGCACAGATATTTCTTCCTCACTCCTCCATCCTACGTCTGTGCACGCCTGCTAGATTCAGAGGATGCCGCCTTGTCTCTCTCCCCCAAGGGCCATGTATGCCAGTACCAAAGAGACAGACCACGTACTTGTTTTAGGCAGAGAGGGGCTTTGCAATTGGAACCAACTTTCCCCATGAAGTAAAATATTGCTCAAACACAACGGGGACAGCTCCTGCTGGTCCCTAGCCCCTGGCAGCTACACTTCAGCTCTCCCGTGGATAGCACGGGAATAGCAACCATGTAGAAAAAGTGCTCCAAAGCCTTCAGAGTGCACACAGCTATGATTTGTATGCATTATTGTCGGGGTATCAGGAATATGTGGTAACTAAGGATACAAAACGGTTATTTTTTCTATATATTTTAATACCTCATTTAGTAGGTTAATATTCTGTTATTTTAGTCCACTTTTTTTCCCCATACATCTGCCACCCAAGCCTGTACAGATGTTTCAGGATGCCTTAATCCTGACAAAGGACTTAGTGTTAAGGAAAAATGGGTTACATAAAGATTCTTATCTCCTTAAGGACTAAAGCATCTTTTGTGCATATTGTGTACAAAACAAGACTAAAATAGAGACCAAACATTTTGGGGCCACTTCCCAGATGGCCAAGTCTGAGGACCTGATCTTTGGTCAGATCAAGGTCTTTTGCCCTGTGTCTCCTGGAGAGATTCAGCCAAGGTGCATAATGTTACCACTGGAGCTAACCCAGCCACAAGAGCGGGATCTCACTGCAAAGGTGGGTCATGATTTGACCACACTGTGGTTTCAAGCTCTTTTTCTTGACATCTGTTGGTGACTGTGTGGTTCACACAATTGTTTGGGGAAGAGCCTTCATTGCTAGATGGCATGAACCAATCTATTTGCACTCCTGCAGCCTCATGGAAGGGAAAGGAAAAACCAAAGTGTGCAATTTCACTGAGCGTACTGTTTGAATGGCAGATTTTGAACCCCAAACACTCAGCAGAGGCTAGTGTTGACTTTTAGGATTGCCGAATCCATTTGGGAGAATGGTGATTAGTTTGTACCCACGCAGGGAACAGAGGAAAGGGGACAGATCTGAGATGTGACCTGGGATCAACAACTGTTTGGACCAATTCTGTCTTGGGCCAGATCCTCAGCTGGTGTAAAACAGCATCATTCTGTTGAGGCACCACTGATTTGCACTTGCTTAGCCTCTAACCCATAATGTTTAACAAGAGAGAAAAAATGCTGCTCTATATCACATTTACCAATTGAATCTGTGGTATGCCTTTCACAGATTAATTCATCTCTAACTACAGTCCCCACAATGCCTTTATAAGGAAAAAATAAATACTATCCCCATTTTACTGACAGGTAAACTGAGGCCCAGACAGTTTAAGTGGGGCAAGCCACTGACAGAGCCGAAAGCAGAATCTCAGCATCCTGAAAACCCTTCCCCCAGGTGAGTCGTTGGATTTGGCAGCAAACCACAGAGTTATGGGGGAAAATTGAACATTTATGGTCACTTGCATGACAGCGGATAATGTAACATTGCATTGGATTATCAGGTTTCCCAACAGGACAGAGCATTGTTTCACAACACAGACCACTTCTGCTGGCAGCTCCTACCTCCAAACTGGTGCTGTGTTCCCTGAGACAAACTTCCCCTGCCCACGTGTAAGACAGGGTTGTTTGTTGTAAATAAGGCAGCAAGTGCAGCCAGTGAAAAGTGTGGGGACAAAACACAGCCAAAGGTATCCCCCCCACCAGACACATATTGAGATAGCTAGACATCTGACTTCTTGTAAGTCTTTAATAACAAAGGATATTGAAAGCTTTGACCTATCCCATGATCTACTCTGCTGCAGAGGCTGCAGGATGTTTTAATTTACCGGACATGCCTCCAGCCCACCCAATGGAAACAATAGGCTTCCTGCAGGAGTATCATATAGGAGGGACGTGTGCCTCCCAGCCAGGGTTGGGTGGCCAGTTGGTCAGATCTTCCCAGGCACATGGATCTGCAGGAGTTCCCTCCACAGGGAAAGCAGCAAGCAGAGGGGGTGTCAGGATATCCCATTATCCAAGGAGCTACCACTGAAGCCTAGAGGAAAACTGTGACAGTGCTAATGTAATTGCAATCTGAGTCCTCCTTCCAGTGGCACCTTGTTTCCCAGAAGTGAAAAAGCACATCTTCAGTTGGTCTAGTGTACCCAACAGAGACAAGCCAGGCTGCAACATTCAGGGGGCCCATGTGTTGAAAGCCACCTTCCTTCAGAAAGCCAAGTGATGCATAAATTCATCAGTGGGAAAATATTAGGCCCATACCTACATTCCAGCCCAACATATGAAACTCAGCTCCATGCCACTAATGGGCTCATCTCTATATATCTGTTCTCATGGTTTAACTTTCACTTGCACATAAGTGGCTTTGTTCCCCCATGAGGGTATTTTAATAATGAGGAATGGTATAGCAGGGGGACACAAATTCTCCTGGGGATTAGTTCTGGAATGGGCTCCAGAAAGATGAACATATAGCAGAGAAATGGTTTGAAAACATGGGCACTGAAGCTGCTGCTGTTCTCTTGCTGACCAGGATGCATTGTGAATATACATGAGCCTAAATCATGGCTACGAATGGCAGAGAGAGCAGGGATTAACCATTCAAGAACCTGATAAAGGACTTGAGAATATAGTTAAGTAGTATTGTACCTAACTATATTCTAGTATTGTACCGAACTACAATAGTTAGATAGTATTGTAGGGCTTCCTTATGAGGAAGGTTGTGTATGGACACGATGATGAGAGCCCATTCTGGTCCCAAACAGCTTAAAATGCAAATAGACAAGATGGGCAGAATGAAGCTGCAATACAGCCAGGACCTGAAGCTAGATCTCCCGAGACCCAAGTGGCAACTTAACCAAAAATCACTCTTCCAGCATCTATGGTATTTCCAAAGCACCCATCACTATCCTACCATTGCTTCCTAGATAAAACCAGCTGCATAATATAGATTCAAGTACTGTGCTCGGGACAGGAATTTTTCTTGGTCCAGTAGCTGCCCAAGCCTATGTTTGTCTTAGTTTGTCAAGAGCAGTAAAGGTCACATCAATCCATACTTCTCTTTCAGTGCAGAAGTGTTGGGCTTGTTAGATTGACGTCCAGTATTTCATCCTGTAAAATTGACAAAGTCTTCACATTTTTGTGACTGCCTTGATTGATCCAGAAAGGCGCCGCAATCCTCCTGGGTCTGGCGCAGAACATCAAAAGAGCACAAGCTCTTGCTGCTTTAATTAAAATTTAGTTTAATTAAAAACCTTGAGAGCTTTATTAGACTCGGTAATTGATTTAATTTTCTTGCAGGATTCTATTACAAAATACTTCCAGCTTGTTTGCTTCTGAAGCCCTCCTCCAGGAGAGCGCTTGGCTCCATCTCATTCTCTAATGCGGCTATTTGCAGAGTGCAATCAAACAAATACTTGGTCAGAGAAGTGCAGGAGTCCGGTGTGACAAGCCTGCAGGATGGGGTGCAGGACAAGTTCTTCTTTAGAGATCTCCCTCACCTTTTTCCATCCTTCTCAAATCCAGAGCATGTCCTTCACTGAACCAGGTGGGCACCCCAAACACTACTCTGGGCCCGGCACTGCTGGTCACATACCCACAGTGACTTTAGCCTCCTTTCTGGCACCTGTTGAAAGAAGCTGTTGAAAGAAGTAATCCCAGAACCATGAAGATCACACAGATGACTTCTTACCACTTAGATCTGACAGGCCAGCTTCTTAACTGACTTTCTGTTTGTTGAATATGACGGGCCATTGTGCGACTGGGGTTATTCTATGTTCGGTCAATACAAATTCAGTCTGAGTTACACCAGTAGTTTTATCTCCAGGCAAGTCATGTCTATTGGGAAGATTCTTCCTTGGCTGCTGGGGAGGCAGCTGGGTCCACACGACTCAGGGTGCAGGGCATTTCCTTCAAGAGACTTCTGAGAATAAAAAGCCCCTCTGTGGCATCCTTTCCCTTCAGGGGGAGCGGCCCCTATTCTCCATCCACGACAAATGACTTCTGAGGACTTTTCAGGCAAAACAGACAATTTAGCCGTTCTGTTTCTGCTCAGTACTTATTGCTGGTGCATTAACTCGTGCATCGTATGGTCGACGAATCAGGTTCCTCTCTCTGATTCTACAAGCTAAGTTAAACTGGAACAACAGTTGGGTGCAAGAGCTGTTCAGCAAGGCACTTTACCATTCCCCAAAGTCCTATTAATATTAGTGGCACTTAAGCACATGCTTAACCCCCTAATCCAGCAAGTTAATTTAAGAACAGTTATAACTTTAAGCATCAGAGTAACCCCCCCACCCCCTTGAGATCTATTCAAGTGCTTCGAGTTAAGCCCATGGTTGGGTGCTTGGATGAAGAGGCATGGCCTGCTGGCTCAGGGCTCATTGCAAAGTCTTGTGAGCTGGCTGGTTAGACACTTGAAAATCTATCGATGAACTGCTTAGCCATCAAAGCTTCCTGGCCAGGACCCTGGGACTTGAACTGTAAAATAAGAATAATAAAAAAAGCCCGGCACACAATGATTGTCTGATCTATATTTATTTCATAACATCCTGAATTAATAGGATACAGGAGTTAAAGCAACCATGGCAACTGAATGCAGAGAGGGTTGTCCTTGTAAATAAATGAATTCATAAATAACTCACAAGTGCTGATATAAAAAGTCATGGGAACCTAATGCAATGCTAATGCAATTCAAGTTTCTCCTTTTTTTACATGCCGTATTATAATATCAGGTATGCTCTAGTTTGCTCTGTGCTACAAATGTCATTCTTAAGATAATAGAACCTGCTAATTGTAGCCTGAGCCGGGGCTATGATTGATGAGGGCTTTTCTTTTTTATCATCTCCAAGCTCCTGCTAACAAAATGTTGCATCTTGAGAGCTGATCTACTCTTAACGATTGCAAGGAAGTAAGTTGGGCTCAGGTTGGTATGGACTGGGGGGGACTGGGGGGTTGCCTTCCTCTGTAGCAAGGCCCATGTCCCTCTGCCTGGGATCTCTGAAGCATATTTTAATAACCTTTGCAATACCAGGACACTGGTAGCCCTGGTCCCCTTGCTTTGCCTGTAGCAGATCAGGGTGTTGTGCCAGGATTGACTGTGCAGTTTTGCTAAGAGGTTAGGCAGTGGATTTGTTTAGGATGGTTTGGATAGGGATGATCCTCTCTCAGGCAGGGGGTTGGCATGGGGTTTGCCAGTTCATAAATCCTTGAAAAACAGGGTCAGTAAGGCAGGGGTTGCCTTAGCAGCTGAGAGAGTCAAAACCTCGCTGTTAAAATTTAGGGCTGCAGCCTGCCAAGACTTGCCCATGGAAGTCAATTTATCCACATGAGCAGTACTTTTAAGTTCAGCACTGGGGTGCAACGCAGAGCAGCTCAGGTACACATCCATCCACTTGGGTTTAGGCATCTCTCTGAACCCCCCCTGAATATCACCCAGCAACCGAGCCAGCCACAACTGGGCTGAAGACTCAAAAGAGGCTGGAGATGGTACTAGCCACATCCGCTTCCTGGTGTGCCCCTGGCTACAGAAATGGTAAATGGTGCTATAGCCATGTGAGTGCAGTGGGCCACCAAGTTCAAGAGGGTCTCTAAGCTTTTTTGCCTCACGTGAGTGAAATTTTGTGTGTTTGGGATTGGAGGACTCAGTGAGAAATATAAAACAGGGGCACATTTGGAGTTTTTGTGTTTCAGATTGGACCACTGAATCCTGGATTTCCTTTTTCTGGGCCAGTTGTACTGTCAGGTTTTTACTGACATAAAGAGGCTGCTAAAGTGATTTTTTCCCCCCCATACAGAAATTCTGCGCATAAATAAAGTCAAAGAGGCTCATGAGCTCCGTTCGCCAACAGAAAGGCACAATGGATGTTTCCTGAAATCCCCAAGCAAAGCGTCTTTCTGTGCTGCTTGTCAGAAGTTACCTTCAGACACTGTCTGCTGCTGGTACAGATTTCACCTGTGCGCGGACAGGCACCGTTTGCCCTGCCAAAAGAACCAAGGACTCAAAAATAATTTTCCCAACAAGAATGAGGTGAGGCTTGTTTTTAACTCTGCAGTATTCCCTGCCCCTCCTCAAAGGGACCTGTCGTGTTCAGTGGTAGCAAGTCGGATACGGCAAGCTGGTTGCTTAACGCCTTGCATTGGAGCAAGGGAAAAGGTGGCAAACTGTTACAGCTCCTGTTGGTAGAGCTGATCCGCAGAGGCCGAGTTTGCATCTACATTAAAGGACATGGGTGTGGAAATCCCATGTTAGAAGGAGCCAGGTACCCAGATGGGGGCAGAGGAACTGATGTTTTCCTGGTGGAAATGATCAGAAAAGCATGGCCCATGAGGTGTGCCACATCTTTGGGGAGCCCTTAAAAAGATGAGGTGGTATAGTGTGATGGACAGATTCTTGGGGTTCCCCCTAAAAAGGCCAAAGGCCTCCCCTGTGCTCCGGGCACAGCCCTTGGTCTGCTGCATATTAGAAGATAGTCAAAGATATTCATGCTTCAACGCAGCTGGTGGGTCCATCAGACCAGCACTGCAAACAGCTGGTTCTTGGCTCCGGCAGCATGAGACCAGAGGGTTTTTCTCTCCCTTCGTTCGGCCCATATCATCATTTTGTCCTCTCTCTCGTTGTCTCTCAGCATCTGTCCTAATCTCAAAATCAACAGCTCCAGCATGATGGGGTGAGTCAGACCCATCCAGTCCTTCCTAGCCTGGGGACAAGGGATGACGAAGTGATAGACTAGATAGGAACCAGTGAGATGGGCTCAGACTAAGAAGCAAGGCAGGGGCTGGGGCTGCTTCTGCCTAGGAGAAGCGAACAGAAATTCCCCGGAAGAACTTTAAACAAGTGACCCTGAATGAACGGTACTGGAACAGCGCTAACCTCTTCTCCTCTGCAACGAGGCCTATTTAATTAATCTCCACTCTCTCTGGAGAGCTTTGCTAAGCCTTAGAGATGGTGGGCAGGAATGAACAGCCCTACTAGCTTTTATCCTGGCACGTTTCAAGTTTTACACTGAGCTTTCCCTTCATCTCTCTATTCTCTTTAACACAGTTTGAGATCCGTGCAGGAAGCGCATTGCCCGATCGCGGTGGTGACGGAGCAGACCAGAGCCACAGGTACCATCCCATCCTTTTGGCAGGAGTACCCCCTGGTGGACTAACGTTAGAACGTCTGCTGATCAAATGAGGATTTGCACAAAGCCTGGGAAGTTTGCAGGGACTGACGTCTGACGTTATGTCGCACATGCATTGCAGCGTGGCCTCTTGAGAACAGTTCGGCATGGATAACATCCAAATCATGGCTTTGTATTTCCACCTGGAGATGTCAAAAGGAGAGAACTCCTATAAAGAAAGTACATCTTGCAAACAGTGTGGATGGTCAGTGGCTCTGCAGTACCTACACCCAGGAACAAAGGCAAAGGTGGCCTCAGCAGAGGAGGGGGCCTGCACCAAAACATTCCCGCGTCTGAGAAACAAAACTGGATCAAAGTAGAAATTGTGCAACTAACCTCAGGTCTCTAGGGATTATAACAGAAGGAGGATCCCAGATCCAAGGACTCGTGAATTCCAGGATGCTTGAAATCTGCATTCAGGGGTGTAGGTTGTGGCTGTGTTGGTCTAAGGACATAGGCAGACAAGGTTCTTTGGGTAAATCCGTTAGCTTTTATTAGACCTACTCAAATAGTAGGAAAAATTCTTCTTAGCAAGCTTTCGAGCACAAATGCCCCTCATCAGGCTGAGGAAACGTTTGCAGATGGTCTGTGCTCAAATCTGGATTGGTATTTTGCAGCTTGGATCCACTGCTATGCGCGACCTGAGCTAGAAGCTCAGAATCAGGAGCTCCTGCGTGCTTATCCCAGCTTCACCACTGACCCACTGTTAAGCCTTGGACAAGTCACTTGACTGCTGTATGCCTCGGCCTCCGTGTCTTTAAAACAGAGATACATCTGCCTATCTGGACTTACTGCTTGTAGTTAATGAGATGGATTCATTGCTGGCATAAGTGTATGCAACTTCCTTGACTTCAGGGATGTTACACCTGCCTCTGATAACACTGCCTGCTGCTTTTAAAGTACTTCTGAAAAATCAAGGTGCTCTGAGCAGTATGTAGAAATAGCATATTCCTGAGAGAACAGCAGAGGCTGTTCTTATCACTTGCAAATACACTTTGTTGGTTCCACGTGAGACTTTTTGTTGTGTCAAGTGATTTTCAAGAAAAGCTGAAATGCTCAGTGGTATTTTCATTTCATTTTAAAATATTTTCAGTGGAAAAAAATCCCTCAAGAACAGTGGCAGACAAGGTTCTTTGGGTAAATGCGATCTCTTTTATTAGACCAACTAAATAGTTGGAAAAATTGTTCTTTGCAAGCTTTTGGGTGCAAACAACAATTTTTTCCAACTATTTAGTTGCTCTTATAAAAGACCTCACATTTACCCATCTAACCTTATCTGCCTATGTCCTTAGACCGACACAGCTACAACTAACACCCCCTCAAGAATGGTAACACTCAGTGTCCCGGGTTACAGGTTGGGGATATTTCACCCTTTTTTTCTCCCAGAAGCAAAGTTTTGGTTTTCAAAAACTGGGAAAAAAAATCATGGAAAATCCTTTCCGTCTCTCCCTTCTCCTTACCTGGAAAAAAAATCTGAGGGAAAGATGTTGCTCAGCCCTAATAAAAAGCACTGAGCTCTGGGGTATTGAAAGTGATGACACCAGGAAGAAGAGCAACAAGGGGTAACAGTGAGGGTTGACTGATGGTCTTCCATAATGATGCTTAAGAAATATGGGCAAAGGCTGCTTTCCATTGATCCCAGGAAAATTAATGCCGTCTCTAAATTTGACAGCTATCCGATGCCCAAAGTAGATGACCTTATTGATTGGTGTTGGGTGAGGGCAGAACAAACCTCTTTATGGTGCAACTCTCTGGGAAATCCACTTTTTTGTGATCCTGGGGAGGTTTGTCCCAGCTCTCTCTTACCATCCTCTCCATTTTCCAGGAGCCCTTCTCCTTTCTAAAGGCGAGGAAAATAAATCTGGGCCTAGCCTATCCCACAATGATGTCTTCAGAGCCCCCAGTTCTGCTGGGCGAGTTCACCCAGAGCCATGACTTGTGGTTTACCACCCTGCAAATGCAACAAACAGCAGACAAACAGGCATTTGGATCCCATTTGTGCTAGGAGATGTGAAAGCAAAGAAAGTCCCTATCCCCAGGAGCTGACATTGCAAAGCACCAATACCAAGCTGGGCCTACGCCACAAGGTGTTAAAAGGGCTCTGAAAAGCAGAAACAACAAACAGCAATACTGGAAACACCAGTAAAAATGCTCAACTCCTGGGCCTAGCCCTGTCTGCAAGGACAGAGAGGGGAAGTCAAGAGCTGGGTCCCCTTTCTTCCCCTGACACCCTGTGTGGTTATATTTTACTGAGAAGCTGCTAAGGTGAATAGGCACCTTCTAAACTGATGAAACAGGCTGACCTATGACCTGGGTGTGTGAGCGGCTACCTGCTAATTCATATGGGATAGGGGGACCGATGAGTGGATGAACAATGAGATCCTTCCATGGAAGGTGCTTTTTAAGGACAAAATAGTCCAGCTGTACGTGTTTGTGGAGGAGCCTGCTGCTACATTCACTGCAGGACTGTATCCTGCTCACTGGCAGGGGACTGCATTCCTAGGAGAAATGTCCATCAGTGTAATGATGGGTCCCAGAGAATCAATTTACAAGGGAGGCTGATTTATAGAATCATAGTAGTAGGGTTGGATGAACCCTGAGGATGTCACCTAGTCCTGTCCCAGCTCAGGAAAGGATTGCCCAGACCTGTGACAGCTGAATGACTTACTGTAGCTACACCTGGAGTAGATTTCCTGAAATTTCCCCTCTCTTTTGCCTTTCTGCCAGACAGGCACCACCAATGGCAAATTCAAATCTGGGTAGACAAGCCTGAGAGAAGTGATGCTATTCCAGGAAGAAGATGCATCCCAGGTGGGGAGGAGGAAAACACAAGCACCCAAGACGCAAAGGGAGTGAGAGAGGCCAGCAGTTTTGGCAGAAGGAAGGGAGTGGTGTGGAAAAGAATGAGAGAGCAGCAGGAAGAGAGGTGTCTAGAAGCCTGACTGCGGACCAAGTCAGCCTATATTAATAGAGAAAACCTCTCCCTGACTTCAGCCAGAGCTGTAGGAGCTCAGCTCTCCTAGAAGACAGGCTCAGGTCTGAGAAGCCAGAAACCACTGATCTTACCCTTATAGCACATAGGAAAGTAGGGCAGGAAGGGACCTCCAGAAGTCATGTTGCCCAGCGACCTGCTTGGGGAGGAGCATTGCTGCCTAAACCATCCTGGCCAAGTGTCCCTCTAACCCCTTCTTTAAGACTCCCAAGCAAATTTCTGGCCTTGAGTCACAGAAGGGTCTCCACCCCAGTTCCTCCTGGAAGGCCTAATTCATTAACATTGCTGAAAGACTCAGGACTCGTGGTAAAGGTGATATGTTATATTAGACCACCTAGATTTTTGCAAAAAAAAATTCTCTTTAATTGCAAGCTTTTGGACACAAGCACCCTTCTTCAGTCATAGGAGGAAAGACTGCAAAAGTTCTCCTGGGTAAAAACGAAAGTTCATATTTCATAGGAGAGTTAAAGGTGTGATAAAATCTCCTGTTTGGAACAGTTCATTTTATATGCAGATTAGGTTCAGATTTTTTTTGCAAAAATCTAGTTGGTCTAATAAAAGATATCACCTCTTCTATGAGTCCTGATTCCTTTTGCCTCTAGACCATACGGCTATAACCTGGATACCTTAACATTGCTGAAGCACTTTTCAATCCATGACTGAGAGACTCAGGACAAGTAGATAAAAGATTATTTGACTGGTGGGGAAGGGGGCAGGAGACAAAACTGAACTTGGGGCCCTGGAGCAAGACTTCACTAGATCTGCTAGATGCCTCCAACCTTAATGAAGAGGAAGCCCAGCCCCAGGCAGTGAGTATGGTTTGGACACTGTTCCATCAGGAATTCGAGTCACAAATGAGAGGCCTTGGAGCAAAGGACCAGCTTCATTAGCAGCCGGAGTCTTAAACCCTCCCAATACAACCCCGCTGGCTTTACGGTTTGTAGCCCAGGAATG
>NW_005841869.1:622656-624831 GCF_000455745.1 Alligator sinensis
AGCTGCTTTCAAGCCTGCTTGGCTGCAGACGGCAGCACTGCCTCTCCTCACCCCGCACAAGCTGCAAGATCCACACTTTGACTAACATCAAAAAAAGAACAGGGCTGTTAACTCTGTGGGGAAATCCCAGACAGGGCGATGCTGTCATCCTGCCTGAGAGCACAGCACACGCAGACCCAGGCAGGCAAACCCATGTCCCTTGCTCTTGCAGAACCACACGGTGAATTAAGTGGTGCGGAAGCGATGATGTAGCTATCATGGTCCAGGGGTTATGTGAAAACCTCTGGGGGCTACCAAGATGGGCTACCAAGCTTCCAGGAAGATGCTGTAAGCGCTGTTCAGCGCTCTTGGAGCAAGCGCAGTCTGTAAAAGCCAGGCACTGGCTCCCACAAACGGTGCAATTGCAGCAACTATTTGTGCTTGCCTGGTGCTAAACCTGCCAGATTTCATCTGGAGAAATCCATCACCTTCACGTCAGCCTTTTAATGGGAGCCAGCATGTTTCCAAGAGGGCAGATAACATTTAGGTTCAATCTCAAATTCTGTCGCAGTCTTCCAGAGACAAAAGGCCCACTGACGCCAACAGCTCTGCCTCTGTAAGGATAGGGCAGTTGTTATTAGCAACGCTGTCAGCAGTGGCTTCTGAGTTTTCATGCCTCAGGTTTCGGGGATCCAGACTGTGACCCTTGGGGCCTGATTTTGAGGTGGGCTGAGCTGCTGCAGCTCCAGTAATATCTAGGATCCCAGGGAGGAAAAGTTTTCCCCATCACTGTACAGCCAGATCTCACCCTCTGCCCTGGGTCTCTCTCTTGCCCCTCTCTCCACTGGTCTTCAGCTTTCTATGCATGTTATAAAATATCTCTCATAATGCCCCATTGAAAACATTGCTACCTCTGTCTAATATACACTGGAAACTACTCAGGACTTTTCTTAGGTGAGTGTAAAATGATACAAACTCCTAGGCAGGATAATCCCAGATCTGCTTCTTGCATGCTTATTGTTCATATCGGTGTCAGTGGGGTTTAAGCATGTGCTTCACGGCTTTGCTGAACTGATACCGTCAACTGTAAATCAGGAATGACTTTAATGAATTCATTGGCATTATAAAGCAGAGGAATGCTGGGCAGAATCAGACTCTTCAGGCTTTTAACATATTGTGTTACTGAGCACTGTACTCTCACGCTAGCCTGCAAATGAGCCAGAGGCAGTAAGAGCTTTCTGCTTCTTCCTCAGCTGTCGGTGATATCAGCCAGCTCGGAGCCCGTCAACATGATGCAGCAGCAAGGCTTGGCAGAAGTCAGGGTCCTGGCAAGGCAGCTGACTCTTCTCATTTGTTTCAGGGACAGTTTCTTTTACAGGGTGTGAATTATAGAAGCAGAGGGCTGGAAGGGATCTCAGGAGGTCATCTAGTCCAACCCATGCTCTGGGCAGGATCATCCCTGCCTAACCCAGCTCAGCCAAACTTTCGTCTCACCTGCACTCAAAGACTTGCAGTGATGGAGCTTCCACGATGCAGCCACATCCTGATTTAAAGCCTCTTAAGGGCTTCCCATTGACATCAATGAATTTTGTATGAGGGCCCTGCAGAGTTTTTTGCCCTTTGAATAGCCATGTCTTCATGTAATAGGAAAAACACTGCCCCTCCTCCCCAAAAGTACAGCATTTACTTATTTAATATCTTGCTAGGAAGGAATCCTAAGAAAACAGGCTTGGGCCATTAGACTCTGCATAAGAGACAGTAAAACCTTCATAGGGGTTTTGTGACAGTGACAAACTACCTGAGCTGCAGAGTTTATGGTGTGTCAGACTCAGAGCAACTGAATGCCTAGAGCAGATTCATGCATAATACGCAAGTGTGTACCAGCTAAAATAACAGGGGGATGCTGTGACCCACTGTGGGTTGAGGATCTCAAAATTCAGGCTTTGGCTTCTAACTGCCAATGGGAGATATGCTTGAGTGAGGACTGCAGGATGGAGGCTAGGAAATGCTGTTCAGATCCTGCTCTAGGGAAGGGGTGGAGCTGGCTGATCCTGAGCTTGAGTCTGTGGGTTTGGGGCAGTGGTCTGTAGCTCTTAGGATCCACTGAGCAGCAGTTTTTCTGAGGCAACTGCTAAGTTTTGCCTCCATGTAAGGTTTTCACTGGATCATCCTGGACCTCTTGCCTCAACCCTTTCC
>NW_005841869.1:624841-629383 GCF_000455745.1 Alligator sinensis
GGAGCAAAAGCATCCTCCACAGCACCCAGCTGAACAAACGCAGCCTTGAAAGAGCAACAGTGTCTAGGATCCCAATGGAGGAAGGAGGCTCCCCTGCCAGTGAACAGTAAAATCTCACGCTCTTGTCTGAGGTTTTTCTATAGTACCTGTCTGTTGCTTTTCCACTTCCTAGTGATGGTATAGAAGGTTTTCCGGGAGCTTTGGCCTCAAGGTTATCCAGGCAAAAATGTCTCTCCTCCATTCCTTGGACCCTACTGCCTCCAGACCCCTCCATAAAAACTCACCCGGTCCTGTAATCCCGCTGACCTGAGGCAGTGAGAGATCTCACAGCTTCAGAGAGATCCTTTAGCACTGCTCCGGAGCGCACTCCTACACTGCAGACTTGGGAACTGTTTTCTTTTTCTGTGTTGTTTTTATTACATTAGTCTGATATATGGCGTTATATATTTAGCGCGTGCAAATCTCTTCAAGCTGATTAAAGCTGACATTACAGCTAAAAGATGAGGCATAGAAAGCAATAATAAGGGGAAAGTATTTCGCAGGCTTTAAAATTTTAGATTTACTGGGAGGATCAATTAAATCTAAAATTTAATGTCCAAACCTGACCCTAAATCTCTTTTTAAAAAGGAAATTAATTCCTTTGTTTCTTATATTCCACCTCTGTAGACCATGGCTGAATACAATCCAAAGCAGTTTGCAGGACCTGCTGCTGGTTTTGAACAGTGTGGTAGGCTGCAGGGCATGCCAGTCTGGGAAATGTTCATGCTGAACAGTTTGTTGCTTACATTTTCAGAGCTATGGAAACCTTCAAGGAGAAGCTCCTTTTGGGTCTCTGAGCCAAGCTCTTTAGCAATGGCTCTGGAAACAAATTCTGGCATCCAAGATACAGTTGGACTGTACCGTAATTTAGTGTTTATGCATTGTTATTTTTGGCTGATGTCCTGTGTGCTCACAAGGTGCTAGGCACTGTGCAAATATAAGAAGGCATGATCCTTGCTTCAAAGACAAGATGAAAGAAATGTAAGCCTGATGCACGCATGTGCGTGCGTGCGTGCATGTGTGTGTAAAAAGGACTTTACAATTATTAATTCATTCTCACATATGAGACTGGAATCATTACTACAAATAGCAAAGTAGAAGCAAAAAGGTTCACAATCTGATTTTCAGAGAGCTGAACACCCTGAGATCTCATTTCCTTCAAATGAAATCATGAGGTCCGAAAGCCTTGCTTAGACCAACAATATTAGATTCATCTGCCATTGTAGATCACTCTGGTGGGAGATGTAGCCTAGGCTGCAACCAGATCCACTACAATGTGACTGGGATAGTGCTGCACAAAAAGAGATTTACAGGTGACAATGTTGCCACTGCAGATAAAGCCTAAATGATATGACCAAGGCCAAAATGGGACACGGCATCAGAGTCAAAATTCAGGAGCTCCCAGTTCCTCATCTTGTGTTCAGACCACAAGGCCCCAAACACAAAAATCTCAAAAACAGAGCAAATGCTAATACCATAGAATGAAATGTTCCACTGCTTAACCCATGGCTAACAAAATAAGGGAGGTGACCATGCATGCTAACATAGAAGTAATTGCTCTAACCAGTGGGCCTACATGACAGACATTTGCAACATGACAGGCCTACATGGGACATTGCATTTCCCATTCTGCTGGGAAAATGAATTTCCCAGCAGAAATTATAGCGAAAAAATGGTTTCCATTAAAAAAGGTTTGTGGCATCTTAGCTGTTATTTTTTCGCCTTCAACCTGGAAAGCATTTCTTGCATTCTTGTCTCAGCGCACTACCTTAACATCCCTTAATGTGCAGCACCATAGTAATTCATCATTACTGGGCCTCCAAATTATTCTAGTGTTGATTAAATTAGTAAATGCAATCACAATCTGAAGCGAGTTAATTGAGAGAATTTATTTGGCCCTGACAGTTTTATGCATGTTTGATTAAGTATTATAAGGTTTGTTTTTGATTTTGCATAATTTAACTTTAAATCCTGCACTGGGGGGGCCCATCAACTATTAATGACCGAAATAAACTCTTTTAAGATGCATATATTTATGATTTATTTCTAAACGCAATATCTTCCAGATTTTTTTTGTTCTGTTGCCAAAGTGACAAATATGTTTAAAGTAATATTTTGAGCCATTTGGTTCATGCTATAAATCTTCTGAAATGTATACAATTCATTAAAAGTTTTGAAAGAAGTACAAGTTAGCATTTATATTGCAACAAGTGACATATAAATGTGTATGTTTGTCTTCTAAGCATGCCATAAAATACATCAGCACTAGCTGGCCGTTTTGACTGGTACTAATGGCCCGCTCTCTGGGCCGATGATAAGTTTCATCACAAATCTTCGATCCTGTCAACACAAAACTGTTCAATCAACAGGAATATGAGTTGTGTCTTTAGTAAAATTAGCACAGGAAAGAAATACAGCCGATAGCCTTGCCGGAGTGCATGTGGGCGGGCTCTCTTTGGGATGAACGTACGAGCATTTGTTTAGGATCCCAGCTCTTTGAATGTCAAAGCTTCAATTCCCGCTGGGCCCTAGGACATTATATTTATGAGGATGCACATTCATTTAGACAGCAAAGTAGCCGAGGTATCTCGAGCAGAAAAGTGGATCCCGCTGCCTGCTTTTTGCAATTGAGGCCCGGGAAATTAAAAATTAAAGTTTCAGTCTTGACACCCCGTGGGTCATTCCTTCTGCATGCATTCCAGCCTGATTCCTGGAGCTGCTCAGAAGCTCTGGCTAAGGATTGGGCTTATCCTAGAGCTTATCAGAGGCATTTTTTCAATCAAGTGATGTGGGATAAGCAAGGGGGCTGCTCTTGGATGTCAATGGGTGCTGCTCTTTCACCCTGGAGAAGCACTCAGACTCAGAAATCTCCCCAGCATTTTCCGGAGCAGAAGATGGGAAGCCAAGGCTGAGATGGGGGCATAATTTTGTTCTGTGCTAGCTGCATGTTCCCTCCATCCTCAGAACTCATTCCTGGGAATGACAGGAGGAGATAAATGGAAGGTGGCTCTTTTTCTAATTGGAGTCACGGAACAGATGTTTCCAGTTTCAGGCTACTGGGAAAATGTATGGACTTTGCACCTCCCCTTCTTCCTCCCACCAGAAGCTACGTGGGAGAAACAAACATGACAAACCGTTAGAAGCACACTGCTGCCTAATGCCCTTGATTTCATTTTCCACAGGGAACATCAAGCGCTCTGGTCACTCGTCCTATCTGCAGGACAAAACTTCCCTGCTGTGTAGGGAGACCATGAAGTTTACCCCTAAGTCAGAGGGTGCTGTCATCGCACGCTGGTACCCTGCCGGGTGCCTGCGTGCACGCTATGTCTTCCTATAACAGATGATTCACATTTATTAACTTTCATAGCTAACGTTGGGCCAGCCAGCGGGGCCTGAACAACCACAAGATGCAAGCCAGTGTTTCTTCACCTTTCCCTCCCTTCAGGATACAGGCAACCCCCGCTTAGCGCTCTCCATCGGTTCCTGAAAAAACAAGCGTTAAGCGAAACGGAAAGTATTTGACCACCCGAGATGGCGACCACGGGGCACGCGTGAGCCTGGCACGAGCGTGCACATGGGCTTGGCACGAGCGAGCGTGCGTGCGCACACCTGTCACGAGCGTGCGCACACCTGTCACGAGCGTGCACGTGGGCACGGCATGACGTAATGAAACTCGCTGAGCGCTAAGTATCGATTTAAACCGAGCGTGATAGCGCAACAGCGCTAGGCGGGGGCTGCCTGTGCCTTTACTCATGGGCCCTCGTCACTCTCCGCAGGCGATGTGACGCCACCGAGACCTGGCGCAGACGTGCGATAGCTTTCAAACGGCCTCACCCAAACGCAGTGTAGCACCATCCCCGACGCCGCCGCGGTCCGCTCGTTTCTAAATTGTTTCGTTTCGCTTCCTCGTGCGGTTTCGAGACGCGCGTCGCCATCGGGAACCGACCCGGCCGGAGCCGCGCGGCCGAACGGGGCTCGTCCAGCAGCCGGGTCAGCTCTTGGGACCACGGTGTGCGGAGGGTGCATTCGCCAGGCTGAGTCTGTCCATCCTGAGATGTACTGACGATTCGCGGAAGGCTGATTCGGGTGCCGGACTCAACGATGTCCCGTCCAGCCCTAATGTCCGTGACGTCAATGTGGGGTTGAGGGGAGTCCGTAGTGCTCGCCGACACTTGCCGCACGGACTGAAGCAGACACTGCTTTCACTGCTTCTCACCAAGCCAGCTTCAGCGTAAAATGACTTGGGTTAGCGTGTACAGCGCCAAGGGGCCTGGCGGGGTTTTCCCTGCAGCCTTTCAGGTCTGCTTCAGAGCTGCCTCATCTGGCACATCTGCAGTATGGGCGCAAGGCCTAGCTCGGCCAGCCCCTGAGGGGCCACGTCGCCTTCATGCCGCGCTTGAATCGCGCCATAAATGCCCCGTAGGCCCGGCAGGTGGCGCCACGGTGGCTGCCAGCCCGCGTTGCCCGGGCGACGGCCCCGCCCCGCCCCCGCTGCAGCGCCTC
>NW_005841869.1:629609-648833 GCF_000455745.1 Alligator sinensis
TGGCGGTTGTCGCTGGGGACCGCCCCCTTGGGGCCACCTTTCCCCCGCCAGCCTGGGACGGCAGAAACTCCGCGTCTCCCTGTCACTTTTGCCGTGTTCCCGAGCTAAAATAATCGCACCCTTTTTAAATACCCCCCACCTGGCTTGTTCCCGTCGCCCTTCTCTGCGTTCCCTTCAGTTGCGCAGCTTTTGTAGACGCGGGGAGACCAGCCCTGCACGCGGGATGCTCGCAGCAGGCACGCCAGGGATTCGTACCATGCGCCGCGCACGATTCCCCATCCGCATCCACACACGTGGCCCATGTATGTGCATTATGTGCACTGTGCCCAGGGCTTCGCCGAGCTGCCTGCGGCGATACCCGGTGCCTGAGTTGAGGCGGTTAATCTAGACCGGTGTTTCTCAACCGTTGCAGACTCGAGACGCTCCTCAGAAAATGCTAACTCTTATTTTATTTTTTGTCGCTCGTTTTTTGGAAAAAATACCAGAGCAATGCTTCTGTTGCAAAGAGCTCAGAAAGAGCATAATGTTTTTAATACTTCAGGTTCCTATTTGAAATCTCTGTTCCTTTTGGGAATCGTGCTTGCACACCCAACAGTGCATAAGACCCTCGTGGAAGGATCTCGGGGCACCCCAGGGTGCAGTGGTCCACTGGTTGCAAATCACCGATCTAGACTCACGAAAGATGGCTGAGGTGTTCCCATATCCCCTCCCTCCAGAGCACACCACGAGCTTTAGCAGCGGTGAGCTTTATTTGTCACTGTGCTGTTCCTTTCACCAACCTCATCTGTATCCCTCTGAGATTCCTCCAAGTCCAAACTTGTCCTGACCAAGCTACATAACTTTGCATCTTCTGCATGCTCTTACCCAACTGCTTGATTTCCAGATTATTAATACATACGTTGAGCAAAACTCAGCCTCAAACAACGTGTGTTCTACAAGGAGGTGACATTGTATTAGGTAATGATTGCCTTTTTTTAATCATGAACTCCATTTTTACGGAGAAAAAAGAGAAATGTATTAGTTCGTCTACCTGGGCGTCAGTGCTTCAGTGAAGGAACAATATAGGCAGAAGCTTATTTGTGTGTGTGTGCGCAAAGACACACTCACTTCCTGACATGCTTTCACTAGCAGGGAATGTCTCTATAGGAACAGAAAGGTACGGGGGCCGGTTTCCACTCTAGTCAAGTGTTAGCTTCTCTGTTGAGGCCATCAAAAAGGGGCTCTGGTGTTTTGAGTTGAGGCAGTTTGGCTATCGCTGAGCCAGTCTGAAGGGACGGTCTACTCGCGGCCTCAAAAGTTGAAATCCTTACAAACAGAAAATGACACCCAGAAAGGGTTTGCTCAGCTTCTGAAGTAGATCTTTCCTCGCAGCAATGGATCTTTAAACCACACGCACAAGGCTAAAGTCTTCAAAAATCTGGTGCATAAAGTTGGGTATCCAAATCCATTTTTGCCTATTTAATTTTGAACCAGTTCATGTCTGCATATGGACAGAGATAACGCTTAAGATTAAAAAAGGTTGGCTAAATATCCTTTACTGTCTGTGTTGGCTTTAAAGACCCCATGATAAGAGGAGAAGGTTTCTCAGAAGTTCTTAAGCAACATGTCTCTTCATAGATTCATAGAAGTAGGGTCGAAAGGGACCTTGTAGATCATCAAGTGCGACCCCCTGCCCTGGGCAGGAGAGAAAACTGGGCTCAAATGACCCCAGGCAGGTAGACATCAGGCCTCCTCTTAAAGACCCCCAGGGTAGGAGCCATCACCTCTTCCCTTTCTCTTGAGCCAGGTGCTAACAAGCAGGCGCTATTCATTCTCTCCTTTCCTGAGGTGTAGTGCTTTACTGTGGAGGTGAATGAATTTAGGCCCCGATTATAACATTAGATCCATGACGATAGAATCCTGCAGGTGCCTGGGCTTGATAGTCCTTTAATGGCTCTCCAGTACAGACCTGCGCAATTCAGCAGTTTTGTGGAAGAAAGATGTTGAAGAAATGGAAACTGGTGTTGTTTGGTACATCTGTGCAGAACAGTTAGCATTAATGTGGATGTTGAAAGATCAAGCACTTAAGTTTAGTGTTGCAGAGTTAGGCTCCAGCCATGAAATCACTTACGCATGGCCTGAACCTTAAGGCTATGAGGCGGAGGGGGCAGTGAGCTTATACTTTGATGATGATTTTTCTTTGTATCATTATAAATTACTGGATGGCAACTCAGGCAGCAGCGACCACAAGATGATTGAGCTCAGGATCCTGAAGGAAGGAGAGCAGAAGAGTTGCTCTGGACTTCAGAAAAGATGACTTGAACTCCCTCAGGAAACTGATGGGCAGGATCCCTGGGAAGGCCAGTCTGAAGGAGAAAGGAGTCCAGGAAAGCTGGTTGTATTTTAAAGAAACCTTATTGAGGGCACAGGAATGAAACATCCTGATGTGCAGGAAGACTAGCAATTATGGCAGAAGACCAGCTTGGCTTTGCAGGGAACTCTTCAGTAAGCTAAAACACAAAAAGGAAGCTTACAAGAATTGGAAACTTGGACAGAAAATTAGGGAGGAGTATAAGAATATTGTTCGAGCATGTAGGGATGAAATCAAGAAGGCCAAAGAGCAACTGGAGTTGCAGCTAGCAAGGGGCGTGAAGAGTAACAAGAAGGGTTTCTATAAGTATGTCAGCAGCGAGAGGAGGATCAGGGAAACCATGGGTCCCTTACTGAATGGGGGAGGCAGCCTAGTGACAGATGATGTGGAAAAGGCTGAAGTTCTCAGTGCCTTTTTTACCTTGGTCTTCATAGTCAAGGTCAACTCTCAGACTACTGCACCTGGCAGCGTATTTTGGGGAGACGATGAGCAGCCTTTCGTGGTGAAAGAATTGTTTAGGGACTATTTTGAAAAGCTGGATGTGTCCATGTGGCCTGATGGGATGCACTGGAGGCTGTTGAGAGAATTGGCTGATGTGATTGCAGAGCCACTGGCCATTATCTTTGAAAACTCATGGCAATCGGGAGAGGTCCCAGACAATTGGCAGAGGCAAACATAGTGCCTATCTTGAAGAAAGGGAAGCAGGAGAATCCAGGGAACTACAGACTGGTTAGCCTCACTTCAGTCCCTGGAAAAATCATGGCACAGGTCCTCAAGGTCACCCACAATATTCTCGCAAGCAAGCTAAGGAAGTATGGGTTGGATGAATGGACTGTAAGGTAGATAGAAAGCTGGCTGGATTGTCTGGTTTAAAGGGTAGTAATAAATGGCTTGATGTCTGGTTGGCAGCTGGTATCAAGTGGAGTGCCCCAGGGGTCGGTCCTGGGGCTGGTTTTGTTCAATATCTTGATCAGTGACATGGAAGATGGCACGGAGCGCACACTCAGCAAGTTGACAGGTGACACCAAGCTGTGGGGAATAGTAGATACACCGGAGGGTAGGGCTAGGATTCAGAGAGACCTAGACAAATTGGAGGATTGGGCCAAAAGAAATCTCATGAGGTTCAACAAGTACAAGTGCAAAGTCCTGCACTTAGGACGGAGAAATCCCTTGCACCGGTGCAGGCTGGGGGCTGACTGGCTGGGCAGCAGCTCTGCAGAAAAGGACCTGGGGGCTACAGTGGACAATAAATTGAATAAGAGCCAACAGTGTGCCCTTGTTGTGATGAAGGCTAATGGCATCCTGTGCCACCTTGGTAGGAGCGGTGGCAGCAGATCAAGGGCAGTGATTCTTCCCCTCTATTTGGCACTAGTGAAGCCACATCTGGAGTCCTGTGTCCAGTTGTGGGCCCCCCACTACAGAAAGGGTGTGGACACACTGGAGAGAGTCCAGCGGATGGCAGTGAAAATGGTTCAGGGGCTGGGGGACAGGACTGATGAGAGGCTTAGTTACAAAGAGGAGGGAGCTGGGCTGTTCACAGTGGGGGCAGATGACAGGACAAGGAGCAATGGGCTCAAGCTGAAGCAAGGGAGGTTGAGGTTGGATATTAGGAAAAACGTTCTCACGAGGAGGGTGGTGAAGCACTGGGACAGGTTACCCAGAGCGGTGGTGGAGTCTCCATCCCTGGAATTTTTGAAGACCCGGGTAGACAAAGCCTTGTCTGGGATGATGTAGGTGGGGCTGGTCCTGCTTGGAGCAGGGGGTTGCACTAGATGTGACCTCCTGAGCTCCCTTCAACCCTCATTTTCTATGATTCTAATTGTTGGTTACTACCGTGGACTCTGAGATGGGATTTTAGACAGCCATCTGTGCAGGAGGCTCCGATACAAATATCCTTCAGAAGAGGTTGCTGTTTGGTGGGGGGGTTTAAGTGGGATCTGGGACAGAACAAATAAATTGCTTTGGTAGCTGTGAAATTATGAATGTATAATGTCAGCCAGTTGAAACAGTCTTTATTTTATCTGTTAGATCAACTTGAAGCTAGACTGTTGTGAGGCTATGCAGCATGTTAGCTGTCTCTGTCACTCTACCTAAAAGGCTGGGTGTCCCTGGGAAATGTCAAATATTCTTGTCATTACATGAGTTCAGCTGTATCCAGAAAAGTCAACGGATTACCGACCTTGTGCTGAATGGGTGGTTTTGCCATTTACAGTGTAATGGTCTTGAAAGTTTACGTTTCATCTTGCAATGCCCCTTCTCCCGGTTCAGTGGCGATTGTACCCGAGATTATAAACCCATTAAAGCCATTCGTGTTTACACAGTGGGCATGGCAGCATGCAAATGAGGACACGCTGTTGCTATTAAGAAGCCTGGTCAGCTCAGCTGTTTGAGCAGATCACTCACATTAGACTGCAGGAGAGAAAACAGCTCGTCCTCTAGAACAGGGCTCGAACAGAAATCCAGTTGTCAATTGTAGCCTGACATAATCCTGTGAAAAGAAAGGGTGTTTATAGAAAGTGCAGATGCGCATGCTGGGTTTTAGGCTCTGATGGTAACACTTAGGCATGTGGTTAAGTCTTAAGCAGGTAAATAATCCTGCTTTTCAACTAGGCTGCCTGTCTGGTGCTAGTTTGGAGGACCTGGATCTCAGAAATTATAATATTCCAGTTAAAGGTCTTCAAGAGGGGATTATAGTTTTAAAAGAAAGCTGTCACCGATGTTACATGGGGTGTGAATGATACTGTCAGATCTGATTCCAGAATATACAGCGGCCTTGCATTTTCTAAGTGGCCAATTTGTTCATTCACAAGCTTTTTCTAAGAGTATTTTGAATCAGATGTACAGCGTATGAAAAGTAGTGCACTAGTGCATTAAGTTGAATACTATTATCGTGTGCAAGTTGTGACTTATTTAGCACTACATGTTAGATCAATCACCATTTTAATCAGAAGATTAAAATGATTCATTCTATAATTAGAATAATAAAAAAATACTGCATATTGCCTCTTAACCAAGGATCTCAATTGGATTTATTTTTCAGCTTATCAGTTGAGTGAATTGCTTTTATTTTTAAGCCTTTTCTGTAGTGTTTATTATGCTCGTACATGAGTACTTTCCATCCTTGACTACATTTATTCTTGCAGACCTCTTATGAAATATGAATATTCACAGTTTAACAGATTAGGAAGTATGGGGAAAGGCAGGGGAAAGGAGATTTTTAAGGCCTCTGGCACATAAAGGAAGAGTCCCTGAATCTCCTAAAAACCTTAACCACAAGGCCATATCTGCCTAGTAAGCCATTGTCTCATACTGTGCAAGGAGGCTTTAGGCAACATTGCCTTGGGAGATTCTGCATAGAAGTAGATCAGGATTATTGTCTCCGTGGGGCCTGCTGAGGCAGGGAGAGGTTAAATAACTTGCCCAAGGTCACACACCGAGTCAATGAGGCAGATGTGACTGATGCTTTTGTAATGTCCTTAAAGTACTTGGATATTCTGGTAGATCGAGTCCCTATAGCCAGATGATGAAGTGCCAGGAGCCTTGTTAGTGACATAAATCTGCCGTTAACACTTTAAAAAGAAAGTAAGAATTCTTAGGATGAGCCCCTGCAATGACACCGCTTCTCACTCGGCAAGGGCAGGAGGCATCCCAGCTGGGAGCGTATGAAGAGGTGGGGGAAGTCCCCCATTATTTAACAGCATTATCTGATGAGCACATTGTCCTCTCATAATTCCCGGAACTTGGCACGGTAGATGCAGGAGGTGAAACGGAGAGCAGCCACCAAGCTAACGCTCATCGCTGTCAGATAACAATGGCTCCATGGAAGGATGTTAAGATTATAAACCCTAAAGACCAAAGATCATTCATTTATCTTTGTAGAGGATGCAAGGGGAAATAAGGTAAATATCTCTTGAGACTGCCGAGTGCAGCGAGCCCTCAGGGCTCATCCAGCGCAGGGTGGTGCATCCTGTAGAGTGTAAAGCGATGATTGATTCATTGTTCTTGCAAACGCAACCATTATTTTCTGGTTCGCTTATTTGGAGAAACTTAGCCAAGTTTGAAGCGAGCAACGGCTCGGAATCGCCCGTGTCCACATGGCTCCTTTATAAAGCACTTTGAGAGCCTTGCTTGATTAATGAATAGTGGAAAGTGAATGAGGATCAAATGCAAATGCCTATGTTAGCGCTGTTTCTATGTGGTAGAGTTGCCCCAGTGGCAGGATTGTACTGTTTGATTAAGAAAGTGTGCCCTTGTGTTCGCCAGCCTGGTAAAACTGTCATGAAACTATACCAGGTTGTGCACAGACATCTTTTAACTGCTTGAAAAAGAAGGGGGATGGAGGTTGCCAGTCTAGGACAGGCATGAGCTGGTGTGATCTGGGAAAGCTGCAGTGATTTTGCTGCACTTGTACCATTGTATGAACTTGCAGATGCAAAAGTGGATCCTAATGGTTTATACCTGCGTCATTCAACACCAGTACAAATGTTATGCCTGGCTGTGCCCCTAAGCCTCTTGCCTCTGCTCCATTACTATCATGAGGTTTGATGGATTAAGATACACACCTAGATAGCACACTGCTTGGGTGCTTTGTAAACCTCTAGTTAGGCAGTAATGGAAAAAAATGATGTTCTACGTGCCCATCGACAAATATGTTACCCCAGGCAAGCAAGTGAGTACAGCGTGGCAGAGCAGCTGAAAGCAGGAGCCAAGCTGGAGAAGATCCACCCTTCCCTCGGGGGCTTTTGGGGGTTTTTTTTAAATGTATTTTCCTTCTGTTCCTTCCTGCAGGCCTGTTCCTTCCTGGAAACTCAGCAGAGTATTTGCATTCATAGGTTGCTGGATCTGTTCCATATTCATGGATGATACCCGATATGGTCACTGCAAATCCAGCTCTGGGACTCTGTGAACTGAGAGGTGCCTGATGCCTGTAATCCCCATTCCCCGCCGGGTCCGTTCTTTCCACGGCCCCCACACGACATGCCTGCATTCGGCCTGTGGCCCGGTAAGGACCACTCACTTGGTGCGCACCAAGTACAACAACTTCGACATCTATCTGAAGTCCCGATGGATGTATGGATTCATTCGGTTCCTGCTGTATTTCAGCTGCAGCCTGTTTACCTCCATCCTCTGGGTGGCACTCTCTATCTTGTTTTGCCTTCAGTACCTTGGCATCCGGATCTTTCTGCGTTTCCAGTACAAACTTTCCATCATCCTCCTCTTGTTGGGGCGAAGGCGGGTGGACTTCAGCCTCATGAATGAACTGCTCATCTATGGAATTCATGTGACCATGCTGCTAGTGGGGGGGCTGGGCTGGTGTTTCATGGTATTTGTGGATATGTAAATAAAATGAGTGCATGTGGGCCCAGAAGGTGATTCTTCCTCTACCCCGGAGTGTGTGAATATCCTCCTCTTCTCTTTTTTTAAATATAAATTAATTTATTTATCGGCGCTCCTTTTGGATCAATGCTGTACCTGTCTGCAGATTGATTTTTATTTGTAGATGGGCAGGGTGTTGCTTAATTCCAGGAGCAGAAAACTTTATTTTGCACAGTGAATGCTTTGCTAAGTTTCCTTTTCATATGCGGGAGCCTGTCCTGCCACCACTTCTGTAGGCAGGAAGAGGGCAGTGATTGATTTGGCGGATAGAAGCCAGCTAATTCCATATCCCACCAGGTCTTATTCTGGAGTAACTGCCCCGAAAGCAATCAAGTCACTTTTCAATTACTTGCAACTGAAACATCTCTTCTGAATTACTAGCACCTATTTTATACATATAGAAGGGGAGATTGATCGATCGAATCGATCTATATATAGATCGAATTGATCGATAGATAGATCTATCTATATGGATGGACAGATCTATCTCTATGGATGGATAGATCTATCTATATTATTTATATATATATATATATATAGAGAGAGAGAGAGAGATCTATATATATATATAGAGAGAGAGAGAGAGAGAGAGAGATCTCCCCCTCTCCTGTGTTGTGTAAGGGACTGCAGTTTGATTTGTGATATCTGACTCTAGGGCAAGGGGTTCCCTAAATGATGCTGCCATCTCAGATTAGACAGCTGCTTTGTGCAGCTCCCATCAAAGGGGAGTGGAAGAGGTTGTAGCTGAGCACTTTAGGCCTGGTTTTAGAGCCTTGCTAATTCCAGAGGGAGCTAAGATACAGGAGACCTTTGAGCTGCTGTGACTTACAGTGCGTACCTCACCGGGCCAAATCTGGTGACAAAGACACTTAAGTCATTTTTGTTCTTTCCCCACATCCCCTGCCTATGCTTTCTGAGACTTATGATACCGAATCTGACCCTAAGAGGTGATAGTGGGGGGAAAACTTTCCAGTCCTGAAGTGTATTCATCTCAGCTCAGGTGAGCAACAACAGAAGGAAGGGACAGTCAGGAATAATGCAGGATGCTCCTCGGGTTCCCTCTGCCTGCCGTATGAGCCGTGGAGGTATCCCAACCCTGGCTGAGCTGGGCAGGAAAGGACCAAACGTGGCCCCTGTGTTGCAGTGTACTGCATTACTACTGAAGTCCACCCTGCCCCTCTGCAGCCAGAGCTCCACGTTGCGTTTCAAGTGAGCGTGCTTCCCGCATCCCAAGACCAGGGGGAAGCTTGCTGAGTTCCAGAAAGGAGGCCATGTGAAGAGTAAGTCATGCACAAAATTAAATGCCAGTGAAAATGGCCCCATAATCTTTCTCCCTACAAATGTACCCAAAGGTCTGCTACCAAATGCCCCATTTCCTTTCCCTTACCAAGTCCTGAGTTTAGGGTTGTGCAATCCCATGAAGAGGGGGTGTGTGTGATTGCAGCAGACAACCATGCAGCAGGCTGTATGGGTTCTGTTCCCAGATGTGCTGCTGCCATAGCATGAGCTTGGACAACTCGCTTCAATTGACCCTTGTATTACACATCTGCAGTATGGGCATAATGCCATTGGATGAACGGGGCACTCTTTGGATGGAAGAGCAAAATGCAATGTCGTAGACACCAAACCAGTGCAAGCTCCTGTGCCCCTTACAATCTGTAGGTGCAAGTGGTTTTTATCAGCTACGGCTGTGGATGTGATGACCCTAGCATTGTCATGTTGCCACGTAAGAGGGAGTCATTTTCAAATGATTTTATTTCAAGATGTAATAATATGAATATTTGAGGTCCGCAAGACCAGAGTACTGTGTGGCACATATATAGCACGTCTCATCTTCAAAGCATTTTACAGCCACTAGCTAATTAATCCTCACAACAGCCTGGGAGGTTGCTGAATAAGTAAGATCTTGGTAGTGATTGGGAATTTTAATCAGTTTTTTCAATTCAGGGTGCTTATTAAAAAGCATTTACATTCACTTTGAAGGAAATACTTCTCTCAAGTAGTGGAGATGTTGAAGGTGACCTATAAGCCCAAAAAGGCGAAGGTGGGCAGTGAGGGAGAAACCTCTTAACCAAGCCATAACTAAGAACAGTCCCAAAAGAGAGAGGCTGTGTCATGCAAAGGCAAGTGCTTTGAATAAACTCTTTTTCCCTTCAAAGCTTTCCTCGTTGAAAAAGTCGTTTGTTTGGTTTGTTTTTAATTGGCAGAGCAGACCAAATAACCATGTGGGTAGAAGCTGGACTCTCTTTCTACGCCCCTACGAGATGGAGAAAAGGCCAGGAAAGGTAGTTGCCAGAGATATTGTATTGGAAACCGGTACTCGCAAACTCTGCCTCGCTGGGAAAGTTGATTTTTTTTCCTTTGGACTTAGCCGTGTTTCTCAAACTCGCCAACCCCTGAAAGGACCAGGTCAGGTTATAAAACAGTTGCTTCATTTAAGTCTTGTTGTTATGTTGCGGATAACACTTCACATGATTAACATTGAAAGAGTTTGAAAAACATGAACTGACTTTTCACTATTGATGCTGTTTGTTTCCTTTCACGCAATTGCATTTGGGACTGGGAACAAGCCAGCTGGTTTCATTCTGTGTCTAATCATTTTCCCTTTAATGTTTCAATGCTGCCATGTTTGAGTTTTCTGGATTTTCAGATGAATGTTTTAAAACTTGCTTCCAGGCAAAATTAGAAGAGAATAATAGACCCATTTCACTTGCTACGAGTTCTGCAAGAGGTTATTTTACCCGGCCTACATTTTGGGTCGTATCTGATCTAACGGCGTCCCTTCTAGGAAGCTAATCCTGCCTTCTTTTTTGGATCCGCAGCTCCCGCTGGTTTGTTCTGTCTCAAGCTAGTGAAGGTTTCAAGTATGTGGGGAATGCAAAGCCAAGCTCTGAAGATCTGTTGCACGGGCCAAACAGCAGAGGCAATTATACATGTGGTGACAAAGTTGCATTAGCCCTGCTGGCGAACAAATGAATGTACAAATTAACATGCCAAGTGTTTGATTTGCCTCTTGTTGACTTTTTGGAACATGGAAACAGCTCGGTGTCTTGAGTGCCTGTTAATAATTCTTCCTGAAACCTGCCACCTGCATTAAAGTTATTTTTGTAATGTGTTGATGGGTTGGTTGTTTAAGCTGAGCACAACTGGAGAGTCTTTTTCGCAGCGGTCGTGCCAGGGGTGGGGGGTGCTCTACACACACTTGGTGCAGGTGTAAAGCTGTGGAGTCAGGCCCACTATAATCAAGCCTCACAAATATCCCTGCAGGGTGGATGTGGTTGCATCAGTTGTTTTAGCTGAGTGCATTCATCCTGAGTGCATTGATTGTGAGGGGAGTTGGTCACCAGTGAAACATCCAGAGTGGAGCCTGGGTGTCCTGGCTCCCACCCACTGCTCTGCTAATCCTACGGCACTGCCAGTAATACTCATTACTCCAGTTGTTCTTCCACCTGAGGGTGTGCAACTGCTGCGCAGTGCATTGTCTATAATCACTGGCATTTTCTGTTCTCCCTTCCCTGCATGGAGACAAGTCCCCACGGCAGAGCCAGACAGGGTTTGAATGCAGTTGTGACCATGCATCGGGAGTCAGAGGAGAGCAGGATGTATCACAGGGTTTTCTCTCAGCTGGTGCAAAAAGGAGAAGTGCTGTGGGCTCCATGAAGTCTGCTGGGGACTTTGTTATTGCCATTGATTTTCCATGGACAGTGCTCAGGTTTGGCAATGATGCAAGGCACTATGAAATCCCAAGGCAGATGGATCATGACTTGTCCTGGTCTCTGCTGATTGTGTCATAAGGGGTATTCGCCCATAAGAGCTGGTAAAATGGGGATCATTGCAGGTGCGACTCAGTGGCTCCAGCTGTTCAAACCAATCCTGCATGAACACAGAGAGGAAGTGGCTGAAATTGCTGCTCAGAGGCTGAGATGGCAGCCACTGGAGGCTTGGGGGAAAGAAAGGTGGTTTCCTGCACACAGCCAGAGTATTTGGGTTTAGTGTGAGAGTGAGTGGTTTCTACTTTTAATAATACAAGACACAACCTTGTGTAAGGGACTGCTCAAACATAATGCAGATGGGTAAGGAAATGTGCCAGCTGCAAGGGCAGGGCAGTCGCATCCAATAGTTGCAGACGTCTTTGAACGTTTCTGCACAAGCACATACATTGGTTTAGTTGGGTTAAAAGCCCAGTCTGTTATAACTTGGGGAAGCAGGGATTTGCATGCCTCCATCCTTAAAACCAATTTGCACACACTTTATACTCAGGACACCCCATCCACAATGACCACACGAACAAAGGCTTAGTGAAACTGGATGGGAGCAGAACAAGTGGCTGACATCAGACTCCTACGTGTGAGCACAGCCAGACCCTGTGAGAGAGGGAGGAAGAAGGTACATCTGCCTTGCTCAAAGTCATGTACTGTGCAGGATGAATAATTTAAGCAAATATGAACGGGCTCCCTGAGCATAGATCATAAAGCTGAGCGTTTCATTTCTCGGCTGGTACATCCAAAGAAGCAGGCTGCTCCCGCTGGAGATAACGTGCCACTCATGTAGAGAGCAAGCTCAGAGTCAGTTCTGGTTGTGTTATGCTACCCCCAAATGAGAGTAGCTCCACTTTAAGGGAAGCCCATGTCTGGCTCTTGGCAAGCATGCTAACTGGGGAAAAGCTAACTTCATGCCGCCCCCCTGTTCCTGGAGAAGTGAGAATAGCTTTCACTTGTATGGCTTCAGTCACCCCAAACACCCAACGGATGGATCAATGGTCTCAAGTTGCAGCAAGGGAAATTTGGGTTAGGTGTTAGGAAAAACTTTCTCACTAGGAGGGTAGGAAAACACTGGACCAGAGAGGTGGTAGAGTCTCCATCCTTGGAGGTTTTTAAGACCCAGCTTGACAAAGCCCTGACTGGGATGATGTAGTTGGGGCTGGTCCTGTTTAGAGCAGGGGGTTGGACTAGATGTGACCTCCTGAGCTCCCTTCAACCCTCATTTTCTATGATCCTATGATATGTGCAGTGAGGACCAGGGGCCAGCTGGGCCAACTCAGAATGTGGTCCATGGAGCCAGTTTGCACCCACTGGGCGTATCTACCTGTTCATTAATTCACCATAGTTACTGAGCATTTAGCTTAGTACTTCTTCATGAAGTACTAACTGAACGTGCAGTGACTACATTTACTGCTCAGTAGCTCTGGCGCATGGTTTTTTGGTGACGGTTTACTGCGCAGTAGCCTAATAACATTGTGCAGTAGCTTATTAGCATGGTGTTTGACTGGCACCGTGTAGTAAGCATCTCGTGTAGATGTGCCCACTGAGAGTCAAGCTGGTTACCAGTTAATAGGAGCACGTGGGGTTTAGCATGGTGCGAGCAGTACAGTGGGGTGAATTAAAGGAGGTGGTGGAATAACTGATGAGACTGGAGCCATGTGGGTTTGCAACATGTATGAAACTACCCGTGCTCCTCTGGTCCTTCTGGGCATATTCTCCTTGACCTTACAGCTCTCCAGTCGTGGGGGAGATGTCGCCATCACAGTAACAAGCTGCTCTTCACCACGTGGTGCTGCATACCAAAGCCCTTCCTGCATTCAGGGCACTCTCGCTATTGCAACTCCATCGCAGCAGTTCCTCAGCTTGGGCATTCAAGCCGTGCTACCGCCGGCCCAGCTTTGTGCGGGGTCCGGTGCACCTGCATCAGCAACTTGTAGGGGGGTAGCTACTTTAATGTACAACTCTCCTTTGTGTAGACAGGATCCCAGGGATGAAAATTCACTTTCTAGGCCTTGCCCAAGTCAGGGTCCTGTGGCGATCCAGGCAGGAAGCACTGGCAGAACTAGCCCCAGAGCTCCCCTGCATGGGCGGGCACAGGTTGGGGTGTTTCCCATGCGTTCCCGCTGCATGGCAAGTGTGAGCGGTGCAACGGGTCTGCCATGTCCCGGCTGCATTGTGGGCCAGGTCCTCCTCCACTGGAACAAGAGCACTTGGGCCCTAATTCGCAGGGTATTTAGGCACCTCTCTCTGCTTGATATCAGTGGGAGTTTGCTCCTGGATATATTTGAGGGTGTACACCTAATTTTGACTCTGCTTTCACCTCCTTGTTCATCTACCCTGCCCCTTAGCCTGCCCTGGGGATGTCATCCCTGGTGGCATTAATAAGATTAACCGGCGGCAGTAGCAGTGAAAGGGAGGAGTCTACCTGAGAGCTGTTTGCAGGTAACACTGGATGTTTCCACCCACAAAGGCTTTCTTGTCTACCGGGGGCTCCTGCTGACAGAGGCAGCCGCTACAGAGAAGTCGCTGCCGGAGGAACCGAAGCCTTGTTATCTTCTCACGTCTTTGTTTAGCCAAACAAGGTTTCCATAGCTCCTGTACAGCTCCGCTGCCAGGGGAAAAATCTCTCATCGCATTTCTTCACCTGCCAACTCTCCGCATTCATTTTCTCTTCCTGCTTCAACGCTGTCGTCATGCCCAGAAAATGTCAGTCCGGAGAAAAGTTTTGTCCAGTAATCAGCCAATGAAAATTGCAAAGATATTTTTATTTGGCTCCTCAAACCATGCTTAAGTGCTAGGAAGGGCTGGGGTGGTCACAATTTGCCCTGAATTCTTGCTGTCTTGGTAGCCTGGGTGCAATCCCTGAGACACACTGCGGTTTAGGGCTTGTCTACGTGCAGATCTGAGCATTTATCCAAAGCTGCTATTTTAAGTTGCTGTAGGTTAGCTGGGGCAGAAACCTGTGTAGGTGCTCTCAAACTGACCTAAACCTGGGTTCTTGATTCAGCTTAAATTTAAAGAGAGGTCAAAGCTGAAGCAGAAGAAACCCTTCTTAATCTGAAATAAAAGTCTCCACATAGGACATATCAGCTCAATTGGTCCAAAAACTTTTCACTCAAGCCAGGGCAGCTGTCTGGAGTAGATAAGGCTTAACTTAAACTGATGCACTGTCTGTGTGTAGACGAGTTAAGCTAGTGTCCAAAAGCCTCTCCCTAGTGAAGTCTATCACCTCCTTTTCCTTATAAACAGTCAAGTTGCTAGGTCCCTGTTCATAAGTCCGTAGAAAAGTCCTTTCGGACAAAGCATTTGCAAAAGGAGAGAAGGAGGGGAAAAGTAGGGCTGGTTCAGAATAAACCAGTTTGGAGAGCCAAAGACAAGAGAGCAGAAGGGGCTGCACTGGTTCTGAGATGAAGCATCAGCATTTTGCTGTTTGCCTTCATTGCAAAATAGCTTTGGGGCCAAATTTTAAGTCCTTCTAAAAGGGATCTGTCAGTACCATCTGAGGGCTGCAAAGTGACCTTTGTGCGATGGCTCTGGTGCATCTTAGCTGAACGCCCAGGGGACGAGCATCAGCATCACAAAAGCCACCAGCACAATCGGCAGCCTTGTTGGATCTCTGCAGAGAGATCAAGGACTGAATAGCCCGGGGAGGCTGAACTCTCCTCTTGCTGCAACCCGGCTCGGAGGCGTGTCAGTGGAAGCGTGTGGAGGGACGTGCGTGCTGGAAGCCGATGCTCTGACCACTCTTTTGCTTAAAGAGCTCTCCAGCCGGTATCTTGCACAAGAGGTAATTCAGATCCGGACTGATTTCCATAAGGACTGTATAATAGGGATCAATGAAACTCCGAACTGATACAGCGAATGGTTAGTAAACCGCTTTGCTGTACCAGACCAGGACCCGTCATACCCAAGACACGTGACTGCATAACCAGGAATTTCGTATTGAGCGAGATTCTCTCCTGACCTAATCCCCGCATGCTCCACTGGCTCCGGAAAACGTGGCAGAAATGTGCAGCGTTTTCCTGATTGGGTAACTGTGCAAAAGAGTGTCACTTCTCTGCTGCTCGCTTGCTTCTTGCCAAACCCAACCACATGACAGGTGCCAAGGGCCACATCCTGACTTTGGATATGCATCAGCGAAGTTAATCATCCGCTCTGGCACATCCAAAAACCAGCTCCATGGAAGATACCACGTCAGACTCCAGGAGATGTATGCTGATCTCTTGAGCCACTTCCCACTCAGACAAATCTCCCATTGGCGCCGGTGAGGTCCACCTAAGTCAGGATGTCAAGACAATGAGAATTCATTAAATGAATCATTCCTCCCTTCAGATTTCTCACTTCTCTGGAAATGCTCCTACCGAGTCAAGGAATTTGTGATGAATACATTGGAGAAACCCTGCATTTGTGGCCTTTCCAGAAGAGGTAGCATCACACAATAGAGTGCTTGTTACAGACTATTTGCTCAGGGGGGGATGTGGCGAGGCGGGCTGGACGCTCTTTATTATTCACTGCAAGTTTAAGAATCAAATCAGTCCACGCTGGAATTTTATCTCCAAGCTTCTGTGTCATGTTTAAAACTATGTATTAAAAACACTTGACATTGCCCCTTTGATGTAATGTCATGATAATTTATTCAGACATTAAAGATATTTGAAACCTCATCGCGTGAGACAGCGGCCACACACGTTCCAGCCCCATCCTGCTATCTGTGCGAAGCCCATATTTTGCATGTGCACACACCCTGCCTGGCACACAAGTCCACACACACACATTTGCCTGGTAGTTGTGACATACAGACACCCTCGCTTCATCCCGACCCTTGGTTCCACTGAAGTCTGCGTTAGACCCCTGCTGTCATCAGTGAGAGCAGGAGTGAGTCCGTGCGGGGTCTGGCCTCTTGCTGGAGCAAAGCACGGCCCTGTGAGCTGGGAGCCCAATCCCGTGAGCACTTAGGCGTGCGAGTCACTTGCTTCCAAAGAGTGATGCTGAACCAAAACCTAATGAGGTCAAAGGGAGCTGACTTCAAGGGGCTTTGGGTCAGGCCTCAAGTGAGTCGAGATACTCTTGGGCAAGGTTACACGTTGGGAACCCCTTTGACTTTCCTGGGGTCTGACGGCTGATCCTCAGCACCCTTGCTTCAGTACAGCCCCATGCTGTGTTGCTGCTGCTGCTGCAACATTACGGATCAAATCTCGGCTCAAACTGGACTCTAACGCCGGGTTCCAGGAAGCCTCAAGACCCACAAAACTATTTCCAAGATTTTTTTTTAAAGTTTCAGCTCAAACAGACGCCCACACACGAATGACACTTGCCCTGCAGTGGTTGCAGTCTGGGCTCTGTCACTTCAGTCTAGTCCATGCGACCCAGAAAGTGAATCAGACTGAAAACAAATGTGAAACTTGCTATTGTGCAATCCAAAGCCGGGTGGGAAATGCAAATAGCAAATGGAGAAAAGGATATTAGATTTTTTTTTTATTTTTAATAATCCGAGCTGTTCTTAGGAGCATAGGAGATTGAATTTTTTTTTTTAAATAGATGGATTTTAATCAGAGAGTGTCCCTTTAATAACCAAAAGCTCCTTCCTAAGAGTTATAGGAACGAAATACTCTATCTTGGTTTTGACAGGTTCACAGTTCAGGAGAGATTTACATGTCTTCAGGCTTCATATAACATGCTGAGCTTTTACAAGTTAGGGTCCAGTGTGAGTTAAAAGGGCAACTCATGCAGCATTCTCTTTCTGAAGACCTTCCTAATGAGCCGAGCTGAGAGTGCTGATTTGCCAACAAATCTGCTATTTACTGTTCACCGGAGCATCGGTTGTGACAAATAAACAGAAGAAGGCAGCATTTCACCGAAAGCATTTTATGTACTGATTAAGACACTCCATTCAAGGAGAGCTCCTTGGGGTCCATGTGAAGGCTCAGCCGCAAAGTAGATATTGCTGCTCTCAAGGGGCTGCTATTCTAGTCTCAGCACCATAAGCCAGGTTCGAATCAAAGCCTCAGCGTTTAGCAGCACGTTTCTGGAGCGTTGCTGCCCAGGCCGGCGGGATGCAGTTTGTCCCGAGGTTTCCACGCAGGCTCGATTTGTTTCAGCCTGGGGCTGGTGTTGGCTCCTTATGAAAGCCTGCGCAACAGGAATGAAAGCAGAGGCTGGTTTTGACAGCGGCCGTGACAATTTAATGACCCCTCGTGACATCAGAGCCAGGCCTGAGATGCTTGCATCTTGGGACGGACTGGCTGACCTCTCAAGGTCACTTCCCGCTCCGGTTGCCACAACGGGCAAACACATGTCCTGCTTTCCAGAGTTTGCTCACCGCAGAGCTCAGGGAGGGATTTCTGTGCTGCTCTTTGCCCCCCGAACAGGTGGGTGAAAGGGCCCTGGGATTATCAGCGCCTGCCTCCGAAACATCGGGTACCAGCCGCTGGAAGGGGAAGTCGGGACCTGCAGAACGGCACAGGTTTTGCATGAAACCCTAGAGCCGCTGCAGTGGAGGGCAGGCGCCCCCGTGGCTTCGGGGAGGCTGGGATTTCAGCTTGTTCCTCTTTTAAACAAAACTGCTTGTTCTCTGGAAGATGACTAACCCCTCCGAAAACAATGCTCGCCGGGTCAGGTTACAGCGTGTGTACACGCACAGATATCCATCTGCCAGTCTTGGGATGGAGCACAAAAAAAAGCAGTATGGGGCCAAATCTGAAAGCCTCTTACCTCCTCTACCTCCTGTTTTAACTGGGCCCAACTTCAACTGCCCCCAGAGGTTATTTTCACATGGCTTCAAGGCATCCTGTTGATTTGTCAGGTGTGGGAGGCAGCCTTCCAGCCACTGGTTTCTCAAAGGGGAGGACAAGCACAATAGAAACAATCCCCCGAAGAGGAAACTCGACCAGGAGACATCTAGAGGCAGGCTAATCTGCTGCACACATCCTGGGGCCTGCAGTGGGAAAAGAGTTTTGCTATTCAGAGCGAAAAGGGAGCGCGGAGGGCTGAATCCGGCCCTGGTGCAGGCAGGTGTAGCTCCGGGGCGCATCCCCGAGGCAGGTACGGCCGAGCTCTTTGAGAAACGGCCCCGCGGCGGGGATGTGAGAAGCTGCTCCTCCGTGTCCCTGCCTGGCATGGGAGATGGGCGTTGCAGAGGAGAGAGAAGGGAAATTGCAGGTCTCGTTCGCAGTTGGATATCGATGCATTTTTGACCTTGAGCATCTTTGCTGTCCCACAGAGCACATGATGTGTGGGAGAACGGAGGGGGATGGCACAAGATTGAAATGTTTATTCAGCATTTGCTGCAGAGAGGAATCTTGCTTCAATCTGCAGAGATGCCAATTGAATTTTGTTTTGTTTGGGTATTTTGGAGGCATGCCAAACGCTGGCTGTTGGGAAGTCTTCGGCGGCTACTGCCCGCTTGTTCCATACCAGGCATAACTCTGTATATATTTTTATCGGCAAATTCAGTCCCACGCATCTCAATGCACAAACAAGGGCTCCAGCAGCAGGGCTCTCCCCCCAAGGAAAGATTGCAAGGAACCGGTTCGGTTTTTTTTAACCGCTTTGTCCTGAGTCCAATACTTCACATGCTGGCCTCCTAAGATATCTGGTTCTCGCTGCTAGGAGGACAACGCGCGCACTCAGCTGGACCCTGGCATGCCAGGCTGTTGATTTGGTGGGAAAGATAAAGGGGAACAAATTCAGGGTCCCTCAAACCCGCTATTAAAAGCATTTGCTTGTCTTAAAAGGGGG
>NW_005841869.1:648843-666664 GCF_000455745.1 Alligator sinensis
AATGTTGACAGCGAAGGGTTCATTCAGTTCCCAAAACAGGGAGCTATCAGGCTCGAGTCTCTTTTCCAAATATTAGTCCGTTGACTTCAGCTCCTGCTGGAAGCCCCAATTCATGGAAATGGCTGTAGTCAGGAGAGCGCTAAAGTACATGTCTCCCTCCGTGTAGGTTTGAAGCGCACACTCAAAGGTAAATGTCTTCAAGTGATTTCCTAAGAAGTCCTGCTTCGCTTTGAGCTCGTGCATCAGCACTTTGCTGAACGAAGGCCTGATGCTCATAGGAGCGAGAAGAGACTCGGGTCCATTGTCTCCGTGTAACTGCTGCCACAATTGTCAGACCAGGGCTGAAGGAAAGGGAGACACCCCAGGAACATCTCTCACACACACACACACACACACACACACACACATATATATACACACACATATATATGTGTGTGTGTGTGTGTATGTATATATATACACACATATATGTGTATATATGTGTATACATATATATATGTATACACATACACATATACATATGTGTGTGTGTGTGTATATGTGTGTGTGTGTGTATATATATATATATATATATATATATATGGATGTTTGGGGGCTACCAGCCTTGCTGCATCAGGCAGTGAAATGTATTGAACATGACAGCGCTCCGGGGAGGGCAGGCGAGTGTCTGTGTTTCCTTGCTGACTCAGCCGCCAGGATGAGGATTGAATGGATCAAAGCGGCCAGTCTGGCCTGCAGCTCCGGACGACAGCTCGTCGGTGTGCCAGCGTGCGCGTATGGGTGGAAGACGCTGGTTTGGCAGCTGGAAAATCAGCACGTTCAAAAAGCACTTCCGCATACTAAACAGGAAGAGAAACCAAATAAAGGTGGGGATTTTCTGTGGGGCGTGCGTGGCTAAAACTGCTCGACCGGCAGTGATAATCAAGATTGATGTCACCTCTGCCAAAACAGCCCGAAGCACCATGCGCTGTATTAATACCAACTGACTCCACCTGCATAGTGCTTTCTGCTGGCGGAGTTTGACACGCTTCCCCCCCAAATCCCACTGCATTAACCTCCTAACATATCACAGGTGGGGTACATAATCTTACCTCCATTTTGCATATGGGGAAACTGAGACCTGGGGATGACAGCTGCTTGTTGGTGGGTAAGTTGCTAGCTGGTAACTCTGGAGTCTTGGGTTTAGTTCCTGGATCTGTCAGAAACATCTTGATGGGAATGGAGAGTCTTATTTCCTTTCTTCTGTTCATAATAAATACGAATCCCTAATGAAATACCTTGCCTAAGGTCACACAGGGAGTCACTGGCGGAGCTAAGGAAGGACTCTGTCTCCTAGACGCGAGGCTTGTGCTTTAACTAGACAGGCTGGGTTGAGACCGAGTGCGGAGATGTCCTGGTCAGGGAGAGCCGAGTCCTACCTTTCTCCAGTCCACCATTTGCTCTCCTGCATCCGCCCTTGCTTTCCTTTGTTTCTAATAAAAGCATCGGAAGTGACTATGCATGCCTTTTTAAATGTTCACGGTCACATTATCCATCAGATACATATTTACAATCATTCATTAAATTAGGATGTACGTTTCATTCTTCTTTCTTGGAATATTAATGCCTACTCCTGGCTGAAATGCCATATGAATATTCATTAAAAAATCAATCAATTCCTGTGCCAGGAATGATGTCATTTGAGCAATAACTTGAGCAGTAATCGAGCGCACTATGAAAAAGCGATGAATGCCATCAGATCTAATGTTTATTGAACTCCGTGCGGGTAAATCACAGTAGGGTTTTTGTCTGTGCTTTTCTGTGCATGAACCGGGCCTCTAATAACTCACTATTCATGGCTACAGTGTGCACATTCCACCCTTATTATGAGCGTGTAACGCTGTCGAGCTGCCAGGTGTTGAGGGCTCACTCGCCCACAATTAGCCGGACTGGGGGATGGCCTGCAGAGTTTCCAAGGCCCACCTGACTGAAAACGAGCCCAACCACCACTTAAAAAAGAAAAAAAGCAGTTGCTATTAGAGCGAGGGCAGGAAGCAGACTGTGCTTCCTTGAAAATCAGTGGCCCAAGTCTCCTTCCACGCCGATTTGTGTTAGTGTCGCTCCCCGGATTTCATCGTGGTTGCTCTGAAACGTTGTCTGAGAAGAATCAAGCCCTGCCTCTTGCTTTGAGAGTTGTCTCCTGCCTCTTTTGGATGGTAAAACTGTTAGGTCCAATGCAGACAACTGGGTCTTAAAGGGCTTTGCACCTGAACAAAAGGCAAAAACCACACCTTTTGCTATTCCAAATGTTACTGCAATGGAGGCCTGGTTGGGGCTCAGAAAGCACGCGATCCTCATCCCACCGTCAGGATGCCTCGTTCTGCGGTGACAAGATGCCAGTTCACCCCAGCAAGGCAATAATGGCTCTGAATAATTAAGTGCACGTTCCTACTCCCTGGAGACCCCTGAGAGTTGCTGGGAGCTGGAGGGCAGCAGAAGCAGACCCTAAAGCTGGAAACTCGATATCCTTTTTGCTGAAGGGTAATAAATCAACCTATTTTTAAATGTTTTGTTTAATAAAAAGGTGTTGCTTCCCTTAAAACAGTCATCACCCCCCGTTCAGCAAATCCAGACCTCTTCCTATCCACACAAAACCGACCAGGCAAACACAACAGGAAGAAATCTTCCGAGGGGAAAGATTTTAGCTGAACATGACTTCTGACGTGACTCCAGGATCCAGTCTCTGTACTGGGAGAGGGCTATCTTTTCCTTGACAAATTAATGCAGCGTTTTGGTTTTTTTCATGAGCTCGGATACTACAGTAATGGGAACAGTAGCAGAGCCAACCTAATCCGAAGGGAAGGCTGTCAGGGTTGTTTCATGCAATAATGGAGAATTGACTGGTTTTGTGATCAGTCTGCTAGGATCCGAAACTCCTCCCTCGAAACGTCTCATAGATGAGTTGTCCCTTCTGGGCGCCTGTATTGGCTTCTTTGAAATAGTATTTAGACATTTCTAATCTGATGTCATAATTGCTCGAACGAAGCCTGCTGCTGCTAACAACAGCCTTTTATATCTTTGGAGCATTGTACAAAAATTAAGTCATTCTTGCGACAGTCCGTTAAGGCCCTCGGATCTATCTTCCAGATAGGGAAACTGAGGCAGGGAGGCTTAATTACTTTCCCAAAGCTAGTGGCAAGGAAGTGGCAGAGCGGAGATTAAAACCTCAAGACTTCTTGGCTCCCAGACCTGCTTTGAGTCCTGAGGTCATGCTGTCTTTCCGCGTGCAATGCATAGAGAGCGTTGCTCCCGTGCACTTGGTATCTCACAACCTTCGACAAAGATTTCACTAGGACATTGAAGCAAGAAGCCACAAGTAAGTGGCTTTGGAGCCCAAGGAGTTGGATGAAAGGACCAGCAGTAAAATGACTGACTCGTCTTATTTTTCTGAATACTTGAGGGTCTGTGTCACTGCTTAATGTTGTTTAAATGCGGCTTTTTATCTAACGCTGTTGTTTCTGTGAGTACAGATAGAGCAGCAACACGAATTGATTGTACTGTATGTTTTTTTAAGCTGAACAATGTAACCCTGTCAGTTTTCTCAGCGATCTCAGTGCATAAAAGCCTACTTAATGAAGATGATTGTCTTTGTTAATGCTTCCGAGCACGGCAGCAAAGCGCTGCAGCAGCAAGAACCGGCCCTGCAGAACAACCGTCTACCTGTATCATTATGCAAATGCAGGGAAGGCGCGCCACAAATGTATTGCCACTGATCCTTGCTCTGCGCTAGTTGTCTGGCTACTGAAACGCAGGGATTTGCCCAGATCCTGTGATGTACTGAGCACCCTTCCCATGAAGTCAGGGAGAATAGTACGTGCTGAGTGTGCTGGGGTGGCCTTCTTTACATCATTCCCTTATGAACCGGAGGGGAACGGCTAAAATCTTTCTCTTATGTGATCCTGCACATACTGTTTAGACTAGGTCATCCTCAGCAAAACGGATTAATTGGGACGAAAGCTTGCTGTTTGTTGAATTTTCTCCGTTATGTTGCATTCTGGTGTTAGCGTTGCTCCAAGGACAGGACTTCCTCTGGGATGAGAGAAAGGAAACGCAGACGTGAAAGAGTTAACTGAATGATTTAAATGACAGGTGAAGAGGGAATATGGAGGGAGGACATGGCTGCTGGCTATTCACTTTTCCTTTTCCAAGGGCACTATCAGGTTTGTTCAGGATAAAGAAGGAGGTACCTTTGCAGTCAGAAGTCATGGAGGCATATATCACAACCTTTCCCAGCTCTCCAGATATTGTTCAAAGATCCTTGCACCAGCCCTGGATGAAAACACATCCCACCTCCCCACTCCAGGAGAAAAGGTTAAGGAAAAAGCAGGATTCTTGGGATGAGCAATTCCCATAGAGGCATGAGTATTAAAAGACTATCTCCTTTACACTGCCAACTTTAGCCAAACTGGCCCATTTCCAGTGGCCAATATCATTTTTTCATGATAACCTTCTGTAGCAAGAGGTCCCTGGCCTGTTTCCCGGTCAGCAGTGAAGAGGAAGCGGAGGCCTGGCCAGAGCATCAATAGGCCAGCACCAAAAAGCAAATGCCGGAGTGCTGCACCAAAGGGTGCCAGGGGGTGCTTCATACCTAGGCTTGGCAGAATTCGATTTTAATTTTTTTAATAATTTCAATGGATACTATCAATGTTTACTTTTCAACATTTTTTATTTTTATCTATTTAAATTGTCAGGATTGCATGAAATGATGGGTGTGGGGGGCAGACAATTGATTTATGACAGTATGCTATTATCACAGCGTAGTTTAACCACCCGCCGCGACAAACGTAACTACTGTAGGACTGCCACCAGCTGAGCAGCAGAGCTGCCATCAGTCCCAGCTCTGCTCCTTCATCTGCTTGGCCACCTCCTCTTCTTTTGTACCCGGTCCCCTGGGGTTTCTGGGAGTTGCAGCCCAAACTACAGCCAGCACGGGTCTGTCGGACTGCTCCCCCCGTCGTCACGTGCTCCATCACCTATCATTTTTCTTATGTCCCCTTTGTATAAATGTTGATCGTTAATGATGGCAATGTTTTTGGTTGGTCGGTGGGTGTGAGTTGAAATCGAGGTTTATCAGTGTTTACTGACAAAAACCGAATCCTGCCATGCCTATTCATACCTGAGCTAGTGTTGGCCCAGGCTTCAGACAGAGCTGTGCTGCTCAAGGCATCTTCTTTTAAAAGAGACATAATGCTGACCACAAGGAGAGCCTTGACATTTTTTTGCAAAACAGGAGCGCTGGCCTTCTGTAAACGTTACGACAAATTCAGACGTGGCATAAATGGAAGGAATTCAAATGGAGTCACATCTGCTTACACCAGGTCTGAGTCCAAATAAGCCTTATAGCAGTAGGAATATTTCTTTCTTTGTTTTACAGATGGGTAAACTGAAGAACAGGTTAGAGACTCACTAAAGGTCAAACAGGGAATTGGTGGGATGGAGATGAAAAGAAAGTAGATATCCTAACACCCCATCGTGATTCTATACACTACACAATCTGTCTCGCTGCAATTCTGACAGTGCCCCCTTCATTTATTAGGAGAGCTAGCCTTGCTTGTTTTAACTCTTCGGTGAGTTTTTTTCCCCTGCAGTTACCCTGGAACTGAAACAATCAAACGGTGAATCATTATTCTGAGAGAGCGGTTTGCTGCATCAGGCAGTTGACGGAGGTTTGAACAAAAATGTTCTTTTAATGCAAGTCCAGTAAAATAAAAGGAAACACGGGGACTGATTCTTTCAGTCTTTCATTTACATGATAAGGTGGGAGAAATGGAAGTTGAGTCATGTGAGTCATGAAATTGGAGGCATTTCATGAACAGCACTTAAGCATTAGGTATGGGCATTAGGTATTGCTTTCACCAGGACTGAAATATCAAGGTAAATGGCAATTGAAGCACAAATGCACTGAACGAAATTCGGGTATAGTTGCTCACACACAGATGCACTTAAAGATGCACACGTACATTCAGTCTCTCTCTCTCTCTCCCTCTCTTTCTTACATCCCCCCCATCCTCCACCTCCCAGTTTCTTAAAATCAGGAGAGCTTTCTAAATCCAAGACCTGTGTTAGAACCTATTGAAAGAATTTATGTCCTGCAGTTGAAGAGGCTTCAGCTATGGCGAGGATCTTATTTGAATGGCTAGTTTCAAAAGAGTACAATGAGAGCACTGTGTAGAAGTACTGGATGTGGAATCTGAAATGGGAAAAAGGATATATATTGTTCTAAAACTTTGTGGGTAGCTTAGAGCTTTCTAGCTAATTGCCTCTCTAAAGCTGACCTGAGCTTTTTGAAATACGGCCCCTTAACTGTGCTTCTGTGCATTTAAGTCTTAGGTGATAAAGGGCTGAAAAGAATCGAGAGGGAGAGACTGAACTCTACCCATAAAGTGCTTTCTTTGGGGGCCTTGCAAAATACCGTAGAGCTATTGCCGAGAGCCGGAAAGAATTTGGAAAAGCGATGGCTTGTGAAGGGTTCTCAGTGTATCTGGAGAACCAGCAAAACCCAGAGACAAAGAAACAAAGGTTTGAGAGGTGGCTTGATCTTTGCGCAGGTATTTATATAGAGATAACAGATCCGGCTTGCAGAGAAATCCGTAACAAGGTCCAATGACTGCAGTTGAAGTTAGACAAACTTAGCCTTGAAAGAAGACATCCTTTGCTAGCGGGGAAGGTAATTAAGCTTTGGGTCAACTTACCAGGGGTGACAGTGCACTCCCTATCACCTGGAGTCCTTAAAACAAGATAGAATATCTTTAAAAAATGCATCTTTTAATGCAGATTCGGAGAAAATTCTGTAATAGAAGGTCAGATTCGATGATTATTAAGGTTCCTACTAGCTTGACAGTCCATGAAATGCTGTGATTTATCAAATCTAGTTGTAGCAATGTGAATTAATGTAAGCAAACAGAAAATACTTCCCTAGGGTTGTTGTTTTAATGCTGTTTCAAATCTGTATCGAATTATGTCATAAATAACTTTTTTTCAGCTGCCAACATGACATTCTTTTTGTGAGCTCAGTGGAGCCAGCCAAATTAACTCCACACCCCATCTTGTGGGAGAAAGGGCATAGAAAGAAATGATACCTTGCACTTCGATAGCAGTTCTCATCCAAGAATCCCAAAGCAATTTGCAAACATTAATTAGCTAAAGTTTACACACAAAGTTTTATCAGTTTAGTGAAAAAAGTGCAAGCCCCTGGGTGGAGACTCTTATTTCAGTTTATTTTTAAACCTACTCATAATGGTCTTAACCTAAACTAAAACAAGCTCAGTTTAAACCAAAATAAGTGCAACCAAGGACTCTTGTACACCTCTTCAACTCAATGGCAACTGAAATTAAACCAGTGAAACTTCATCTAGACATGCCTGTGCTTCTCACACCATTGTAGGGACTTGACTTACTAATATTTAATGAGCTATCACTTATAAATGTTAGTGGGTATTAATTACCAGGCCGAATTCTGCCACTTTTCACATCGAGTAGTGTCTTACTCCATGAGTAAATTAATTGCAAGAAGTGGCAGGTTGTTTTTTTCTGGAGGAAAGCATTCCTTGGTAAAGAGGAATGACAGAAGGTAGCTTAATTTTCAAATTAAGGCAAATTTGCTGGACCAGAAGAAGGTTGGTTTAACCCCAAAATTTCAACTTGGACAGATGATGGGACAGCGACAGAAGGAAAAAGTAACTAACAAAAACACGGATCCACGACAACACACGCAACCTTGTATGAGAAGAATTTCCCTGCTATTCTGAGATATGCTGGCAGAGGAAATACTTCAGGCATTTGTCCCGACATTTCCAATGGTTTTCACTTTTGAGTTCCTCCTCAAGAATGATTTGTACTAGAGAAGGTACAGCGTATAGTCCATTTAATGTCCCATCATGGCTGATTGCTTCTGACAATAGCAATTACTAATGTTATAAGTCCGCTGAAAGGGCAGTTATCTCCAGAGGTCGTGGTCTGGTTCAAAGAACGTAGACACCATCATAATGCCAACTCTGAATCTCGGACCTCCCAGGAGAATTCTCCAGGGCGGACACGCAAACATTTCTGGACTAGAATTAGACCCTTGTGACCCAAGTGAGATTTACTGGAGCAGGGTTAAAGCTTTCCCAGTGAAATGCATGCCAGGACGACTCTCTAATGGGAAGAGGAGGAGATTCGAGAGTGGGAAGTGAAATGAAAATACCACAAAAGGGTTGGGCAGGGGAGAGGCCAAGAACTACTGATGTGGATGCTCAGATCTGACCATGATGCTAACTGTGACTTAATTTGGCCTCACGAGATCGTATGGGAGTACCTTGGAACAGGCATTTGGACCTCTGAGCTGGAAAAGCTTGTTAACAGCCCAGGGCATTATTGTCAGGATTAAAAGATGTGATCTTTGCTCGGGATTTGAAATCCATGGATGCCGCTCGTCCCTCCTGCGCGGATTCCTTGAGACTTCCATATAAATAGGCAGCACAGTCTCCAGTCCTTCCTCTGCTCGCAGGTATTGTTGGCCCTTTGAAGGTCAACCACTGACCACCACCCCTATGTTAGCTCACACAGCTCAGTTCAGGTCACGTTACCTTCTCATGCCTTGCTCTGACCTGGAGAGAACCACTTTTAGGAGGGCAAGACTACTTATGGTCTGGGACAGACGTTGCATAAACCAGTTCAAGCCAAATCAGTTAAGTCTGATACTACATTCAACCAGGTTTATCTCAAACCAGTTTCAGCCATTTTCAAACCGGTTTATGTGCACCGAACATCTGTTCTGTTACAGGTTTCAACCAGTTTCTGATCACTTAAACTGGTTTATGTGTAAAGCCTGTCCCTGGCCTATGTGATTCGCTGGCACACTGGCTTCTGCAGAAATGGCCTGTAAGGGTGCCAGTTACTCCTCTGCCAAGTGCTAGCCTGTGAACAAATGTTTGCCAGACCTCAGTGGAGCCAACAGCACTGAGCCCATTAGGGTTTTTAACACTGTCTTTCAAGCAGTCATCAGGTGGGAAGCAGCTTTCCCTGGTGAAAAATACAGGCTGTATCTGAACCTGTGGTCCTGCAAGTAAGACGCTGACTGCAACAACTCCCTCATGTCTTAAGGGAGCTTGGTTTTTAAGGAAGATCTAGTCTCGCAAGCAAAAAAGAGACACCCAGGCAAGCTCCTGATCCAGGTTAAGGTCGCTAAAACCTTTGCTCTGATATGACAGAAGGGAAAAAGCAAACCTTTTTGCTGTATGTCAAGAAGGGGACGAACACAAGGGTTTCTGGAAAAAGGTGGGTTGCGTCATTTGCTGTGCCTCATGATGGTGCGCTGATCCTAATGAACTTTATATGGCCATAACGTAGATGAGATGTCCTCTCCCCTTCCATACAAATACCAATTATGCTGCAGCATTAGTTAAATGTACCGTCAAGATCAAGGTTTCTCAGCAGGCAGTCTTGTTCTCCTTGCCAGACTGCATTCCAGGCCACAGCTCAGTACAAACACGGGTGTGCGAGACAATATATTGACTCCCTCCAGCGAGGAGTTAAGACTCCTAAGTAAAGAATTCGTCTTCATTTGGCAACTTGTCTGTTTTGAAAATTCCTCAAGGACTCGCTTACGAAGAATTAAATTATTTTAACAAGAGAGCTCCCCAACCCGGTATTTCCTACAGCATTCTCTTCCTCAGCTACTTTTGTAGCCTGGAGCCATCCTGCTCCGGTCACACTACATTTCCCACAATTGCACAGTTGGTAGAGAGCAGAATAGTACTGATCTGCTGTGTGACTGGGTAACAGATGAAAGATACTGCTGCGACTGCGTATCCTGTGATATAAGGACTGAGCAGGACTTACAGGTTTCTTTTACAAACCAGCGTGCACGAAACTATACTTTAATGTACTTCCTTTGGTCCGAGGGATCCCAGTGGGACACTTGCCTGGAGAACATCATTCTCCTACCATGGGATGCCTGGGTGTTGGAAATTTGGTGCCTATGTTTTGGGCGCCCTAATGTGAAAATGTGCTCTCCATTCAACCTGCCTGTTCTTTTAAAATGCTTCTAATGACGGTGCTCCAGCATTTCCCCCCCACTTGAAAGTCTTTCCACTCTCTCTTCAACCTTGCCTCTGGCTTGTAGCATCTGATGTGCAGGGTGATGGTCCTGCTCAGACCAACCAAGCTACACTAGGTTGGGGGTAGCCCTTAGATTAGTTGTCCTTGAGTGCTGGAGACAGACCCATCCTTTATTCTTGTGCTTCAAATAACGCAGGGCAATCACGATGTTTGGTATAGAAACACAAGTGAACTAAAGCTCCAGATCTGATCCATACACCCAAAATTGCACCCGGGCATAAACTTCAGAACTGGCCCCCACATACTGTATGAGTCACTGAAACAAATCCCAGCTCTAAATAATGTGAGGCTTGGGAGCATTCAGATTCACACCTTGCCCTTGAGGCTGAGTCTCTCTCTCTTTCTGAATTCATAGTGTACTTCATATTGCTTAGAAATGTCCCTTGTGCATACTCAACACTCCAAGCTAACCCCTGGTGAAACTGTATGACAGTCAACAGAGTTACACCAGGGATGAACCTGGCTTGAGAAGCCAGGAGAATTAAAAATACCTGTTTGCTGTGAGCAGCAACAGTATTGAGAATTTAATCTACTCCTATTTTTTATGTGCTTTCTCTTTGCTTTTTTACAGGCTACATCATCTTTCCAGACTGCTGTCAAACACAGTACGTCTTTTATCAGGCACCTTCAGATTCCTTTTAAAAATAAAACTGGAAAGCAAGACATAAAACATGTCTTAACCATGTTAATGTCTTTGGGACTGGTGATAAGTTTGGGACTGGTGAGGAAGGAAATAAGATTTTTCCTAGTGTTGCTGACATTTTGCTCAGAAGCTGGACCCACCAAGGGTTAACAGTGGATTTCATAACACTGGAGAACTATTTCGTTTGCTTCACTAAACTACTGTTCAGATGATAAAAGTTAGCTTTTCCATTGCAAGAATGTAAATGTTGGGTACTTTATCAAATGATTCCTTCAGCCCTCAAGCTGTTCTTCAATTTGAAATGCTAGATTAAAAAAAAAAAGCAAGAAAGAAAGAGAAAGAAAGAAAATATTTTTCTTTAGCCCAGGAACACTTTGCAGACATTACTGCAAATGTTGCCTATTTTGTTTCCTCTCGTCTCTGAACCAATCTTTTGCATTAAATTCAGCACAGTAGTAAATAAACATGGTTTTTTTCCAGCCCTGGAGCCATTCTGGAACATCAAATGGTACTTAGGAAATGTTTCTTCTTCCATGGTAAGGCATTTTAAAACTGCACATGATGGAGAGAAAGTGAGGCTGGTCTTTCGGTTGAAGCACTGGGATAGGGGCTGGAGTAAGGAAAGGCGGCTTTGTTCCCCAGACAACTGACCTCTCTAGGTCCTTGAGTGAATCATGCAAGGCCAAATTTTCAAATGTGTGGCCCTCTCCACTGGAATGTATTTTCAAAATTGCTCAGGCCCACTGAAGTTCCTAAATAAGAATTAAATTGTCAGGCGTGCTCAACACCCCACAGCTCCCTTTGGGACACCGGGAGACAGGTGCGGGAAGCTGTTCAGCAGAAGGTGTTGCTGAGGTCTGTCAGAAACATGGTCACTTGTTTTGGGGCGCTTGTACACGTGATGATTTTGGTGCCCCGGGAGGAGCTTAAGCTGCTCTGAAAATCTGGCTGCCAGGACCCAAGCATCAGGGTTGTCTTAAGTCAACATCAGCTGCGGGTAATTTAGCGCCTCCGAAAGCCGGATCTTTTTTAACTCCATGGCAAAAGCTTCTCACCTCCTCTGCAGCCCAGAGAACCGCCCCCCAGGCAACAGACGACTTCTACTTCTGCTTCTACTATGGGCACCCAGGCTGTATTCAAGAATCTGATGCATGGGGCCCACACCTTTAGGGCCTGGAGTACAAATCAGGGATTTTTAACTGACCCTCTAGGCATGCAGGACTTAGGGAACCACTGAAATCTGGGCTCCCCTGCAGCCTCCCCAGGTCACCCTGCCCTCTCTGGGCAGAAAGGCAAGTGTGGAAGCCTCAAAAATTAATCTCCTTGAACTTTTCCTCATACCAATCTCTCCTTCTCTGCCTGGGTAGAAAGGAGAGGCATTAGACATCAGTGACTTTCTTTCCTCAGCTGTAAAATGGGGATATCATCACTTCCACAGGGTGCTGTGCAGTTACATGAATTCACATTTGTAAATCACAGTAAGGGCCTTGAATGGGAAGTGTTAGGGAAGGAAAAAAATACCACCAGTTAGCGCACAGCAGGCACATTCCAACGGCCTTATCTCAGAATAGGATTCTGGGGCACGCTTTCCTTGCACTGTGGATTTTTGTACTATTTTATCTTGCATGTCAAAGGAAGTATGCTTGACCGGACTTGACACTGATTTTTAAAATGCCAAGTGTTAATGAAATTCCTTAGCCCTGAGCAGTTTTACAGCATCTAATCTTAATTTAAAAAAAATAGTTTTCTCCAGATTTTACAGCAGCTTCAAACCTGCAAAAGGCTTGAGAGAGAAAGAGAAACTGCCAGGTGTAAAGCTGTACCATGATTTCATATGCAAAAGGTGGGATTGGGGAGACACTGGCGGGGGGGCAGGGGCTTCTACTTTGAAGGGGACTCATTAATTCCTTTGGAACTCTTAAACCTTAGGGCCAAAACATGCTCCCTTTACTCACACAGCTGGGCTTATTGATTTTACTTTATGTTTCAGTTTGAGTACCTAGGGAAGCAAACCTAGACTTCTTAAAATCTGGAGTGAAATCCTGGCTCTATTGAAGCCCATGGCAAAATGCCCATTGACTTACATAGGGCTGGGATTTCAGACATGATTCTTAACTTGGGTCTCTCTCACAACTCTTTGGTGAGAAATTGCATCCATCGGAGTTGCTACACAGATTGACATATTTATTGTTTGCATGTTTAAAAGCAGTCTGGTGCCATAGAGAATTTTGCTTATGTTCATAATACTTAAAAGACTCTTCCAGCTGAGAAAAATGTTATAGCAAGCTGAAGAAAAGTTACAACTGACTTGAAAGATTAGCAGGGCAGGTCTACTTGTGCATTAAAGTGCAGCAATTATTGCTCCCAAGCATTGTGTCTGAATGTGCGCCCAGGATCGCAGCATGTTGAGGCAGGTCAGAGCAGCCCCAGCTGGCAGGGGGTCTGGGGAGTCAGCCTGCCAGCCTGGGGCTGCTCTGACCTGGCTCAATGTAGTGCAGAGGGGCTGGCTGGGGCACAAGGGTGCTCCAGTGCCGGGCTAGCCAGCAAGCAGCCCACACACTGAAGCACCCGCGTGCCCCAGGCAGCCAGGTCAGTGTCTACATGTGCATTGCTGTGCACTAAAGAATTCTGCAGTGGGATAGTACTTATATTTACAAGTACTATCCTACAGCAGAGTTTATTAATTTAATGTGGCCTAATAAGGCTGCACATGTAGACTCCAAGAGGTTTACTGAAGAGCTAATTAGTCAGCTCCGCAGTAAACGTCTCATGTAGACACGCCCGCAGAATCCTCTCTCAGGTGGCTTGTTTCATTGGACTCAATTCTATATTAATTTCTGTCATGTGCAAACCAATGGATTAAAACTGTAATTGTCTTCTCATTGTCCACCTATATGTCAATGCAGATTGAGTACTGCATGGAGGCATCCTCCCTGAGCCTCACAAAACCATGATTTAAAACTTTATAGGCAGTATGTCCCTGTAAGGCTGGGTCAATGGGAAAGTTTTAATGGTAGTGGAAGCCCATGACTCAAAATGGGTCTTTTCCCTGTATTAAGCTTGTTTCCACTGAACAGCGCTCTTTGCATTTACAGAGAGCATGTTTTAAATCACATATACCTCTGTCTTTTCACTCTATCAACTTTAAGGTTTTAAATCTTTGAAATGGCTTTGGAGTTATTTCACAGCATGATTGAGTGTTACTTACCATCGTCTAGCAGAGAGCAGATTTTGCAAACTTTTACTCACATGAGTAAGCCCTACTGATGTAAGTCAAATGAACTAATCATATCCCTGTGTCTGCAAAGCTTATGCATGAAAGTAGTTCCCTCTCAAGTGTATGCAGCTAAATACATTGAAATTTTTTTGCAAAATTGGGGCTTAAGTTAGCACGTGTTTGCAGGACTGGCTCTCATGATTACACAGTGAACAGGGAATAAAAACAAGTAGTAGGTGGTATTCTCAATTTAAAGATAGAAATGAGACTGATAAGGTGCTGAAAATTAGACCATCAGCAGTGGCCCAGGGGTATAACTGAATAAGGTAGCCTCGGGAATGGTGGCCAGGTGCTAATTCAGATTTCATAATTCTTAGTCAAAGATATAAAACCGAAACAAGTCCAGGTATGGATTACGGCTCCTTTCTGTAACACCATCTTGGAGCTAAATCCTGCTGGATTTACTCACTGGAGTGATGGGATGTACTTCAATAGCGCTGGGAAAGTGAATTCATTTGGCCCTCTCTCGTTACAATCTCTGATTTATACTGCAGTAGTGCCCAGAGTGCCTGACATAGTGTTAGGTGCTGCACAAATACAGAACAGGAAGACTGCAGCCCCATAGTACTTACAGTCAAAAGTGTAAGGCAGCAGGCGACAGACGATTACAGACAACCCAACAGATAGGGGCAAGGACACAAAGAAACAACCCTTTGCTTTGATTACACTCGTAGGAATCTCTATCATTCAGATTTTTTTGTTTAAAAGCTGATAATAAAACTAGGAGTTACACAGAGAATGGTTTCTTAACTAGTGTTAAAAGGAGATGGGAGCTGGGTTGGTAAAGTTTGTAATTTTCTTTATCTTACTTTTCAAACCATAATTGAGTTCTCAAAACCAGCTCCATCTGACCAACATAATTAAGTAAAGTAAATGTGTTTTTAAAATATAAAAATGTTCACATTCCTTTGGTGAGTCTTCTAGTTCTTCCTGGAAATGAATAGTTTGAATGAAATTTCTTCTTTTTGAGAGCAAGGGATGGGCGACCGAGAATCCGAAAATCCTGTGATGTATCTGTCAGCATAATTTTACACATGTTTCAGATGAAAAGTTCCTGGAGTATTTTAAATTGAAAATAAGAAAAGAAAAGAGTTCTCTCTTTAGGCCTTGATCCTGTAAGTACTTAGGCAGATATTGAATCATATGTCAATGGAGGTAATGGAGCTCCTCAACCCTTAAAGTTAAGCATGTGCTCAAGAGTTTGGAGAACTGGGATCCTAACCAAGGGATTATTATTATTATTATCTGTATTTCATAGTACCCAGGTGCATAGTCATGGACTTGGACCTAAAAGGTGACCAAAATTAAGCACACAAGCCTCAGAGCTCCACAGATGTATTAGCAGTGAAACTTGGACGGATGCTCCTAAGTTTCACAGCATCAGCCATGAAATCTACAGAAGTTAGTCAGTTTTGAGCCTATGTATTTGCATGATCTGTGAATGCTGTCCCCCACCAGGCCCCTGCCTGCCACCGATCTAGGTCCCAAATGTCAAATTTTGGATGAACATCCTGCTTCAGAGAAGCCTCTGGGGCACCAGGATCCAGCCCTGAAATTTGGGACTATCCTGAAAACCCCTGGAGGGTCGGTCACTTGCACAACCCCTCGGGGTCAGGGCAATGGCCTGCAAACAGAACAAAAAGCATCTGCATGTCAGCATGAAAAATCCTGAGCAAACCTTCAAGCGGGGGCTCCCAGCATTGTTTTGGGTGCTTATAATAAAACCAAACCCTACATCCTCATCTGGCAAACAGCCTCACTTAGGAGGGACACCTGCGACGCGCAGAAGCAGGTTTGGTCTGGAGTCAGGGCAAGGGGGCACCTCTAGACCTAGGACAAAAGTTCAATAAACTGATTTAATCTAAAGTAAAGTCTGATACCATGTCCATCCAGATTTATCTTAAACTGGTTTTGGTCATTTTGAAAGCAGCTTATGTGTGCTGAACTTCTGTTGTGTTACAGATTTAGACCAGTTTCCAGTTACTTATATGGGTTTATGTGTCATTTCTGTCCCTAGCCATAGAGCCTAACTCCTTCCAGGGTATGTGTGGTAGCTGTGTGGGTCTAAAGACATCGACAGATAAGGTTCTTTGGGTAGATCTGATATCTTTTATTAGACCAACTCAAAATTTGAGCTAACCAAAGATATCTTTTATATCAATAAAATATCTCAGATTTGGGTAAATCTGATATCTTTTTTATTAGACCAGAATTTGAGTTGGTTTAATAAAAGAGATCAGATTGACCCAAAGAACTGTGTCTGCCTAACTCCTTCAAAAAGAAACTCAAAAATCTAGAACTCTTGGTTCAGAAATGATACCTTTTATTAGACCAGCTGAGAAATTACAAAAAAAAAGACAATTTTTTTGCAATTTCTCAGTTGGTCGAATAAAAGGTATAATTTCTGAAGCAAGAGTTCTAAATTTTTGCATTTCTTTTTGCCTCAGACCAACATGGCTACCAAAGACAATAACTCCTTCAAGAAACCTTTTTTTTTTTTTAATTTTCCGTATTCCAAGCCAAATTAGCCAAATCCATTCCAAATCTGTGAGTCAGTTCACAACCATAAGTGGCTTTACTACCGGCGCACATCCTTTACTCCTATCTGGGACTTCAAATGTTTCCAAATCCTTTGGCCGGCATCCTACGTGAAGGCTCAAGCCTGGAGGCTTGGGGTTCGGGCACCCCCGAGTTTTGCTTGCCCTCAGCCATAAGGCCCCAGGAGCAAGCTAGGGAGGAGTCTCCCCTTTCCATAAACTGGGCTTAAAGCTGCTTACACCTCGCTGGGTACTGAACCATGCGAAAAGAGCAGTTCTCCCCAGGTTCGCTTTAGGAAAAGTATAGGGTGGCCATCATAGAGGACACTCCAGTTGTCCTCTGTCCTCTGTTGATACAAAACTGGATGCCTTTATGCCCTGTATTTTTCTCTGGACATAAAGGCGTCGGGATTCATATCAACAGAGGACAGAGTAGCAAAAAACCAGACTGTCCTCTATGATGGACAGAACTTCTTCACAGTCAGAGTGGCCAAAATTTGGAACGGGCTCCCAAGGGAGGTGGTGCTCTCCCCTACCCTGGGGGTCTTCAAGAGGAGGTTTGATGGGCATCTGGCTGGGGTCATCTGAACCCAGCACACTTTCCTGCCTATGCAGGGGGTCGGACTCGATGATCTATTGAGGTCCCTTCCGACCCTAACATCTATGAATCTATGGCCACCCTAGAAAACTGCCTTCATAGACACGGACACACGGCATTCCCCCTGCCAGGTTAAGAACAGGAAACGATACTTGATCTGAGAGCCGAAAGGCCGAGAAACGCACAAGCTTTCAGAGGGGATAGTGTAATGAATGATGTGTGCCCCCAGAGGCTGGGGGGACGCAGTGACCACCCGCAGGTGGCGGCGGTGGTGGGGGTGGCAAGCAGGGAGCTCCTGCAGGCGGCTGCGGTGGTGTTGGTGGCAGCAGTGAGCTCCCACAGGCAGCAGCGGTGGCGGGGGTGAGCTGAGCAGGGATCTCCCGCAGGCGACCGTGGCAGTTTCGGTGGTGGGCTGAACAGGGGGGTGCTCCCGCAGGCAGTGCCGGCAGTGGCAATGGTGGGCTGAGTGGGGAGCTCCCACAAGTGGCCATGGTGGTGTCGGTGGCGAGCTGAGCAGGGAGCTCCCACAAGTGGCCATGGCAGTGTCGGCGGTGAGGTGAGAGTGGCCGTGGCGGTGTCGGTGGTGAGCTGAGCGGGGAGCTCCCACAAGTGGCCGTGGCGGTGTC
>NW_005841869.1:667685-668136 GCF_000455745.1 Alligator sinensis
GCCCCGCCCCCGGGCAGCCGCTGCCCGCCTCCCCCCTCCCCTCAGCCCTACATGCTTTTTGTCTGTTTTTTTACTCATCATTATTATTATCATGACTATTATTTTTAATGTCTCTTCCCTCCCTGCCCTCCACAGAGCTGCTGGTTGGCGCCTCCTGCCCCTGCGTCTCCGGGCGCTGCGCGGAGACTTCTCCCAACAGGTATCTCCGCTCCTGGGGGCTGGGGGGGGGGCTTTCCCTGCCTGCCTTCAACCCCCCAAACCCGCCGCCCTCCTCCCCGCTAACTTCTTGCCCCGGGTCGGTCCCCTGCCCGGTGTCGCGTCTCCAGCAGCGGGCGTTTTATTTATTCCTCTTTTTTGGGGGGGGGTCTTCATGTGGTCCCTGTGTGCCGGGTCGCAATGAATGTCTGAACTTTGCTTGTCGGGGGGGGGGGGGGCGGGGGGGGGGGGTGGT
>NW_005841869.1:668146-689119 GCF_000455745.1 Alligator sinensis
CTTTTCTCCCCCCCCCTTGCATTTTTAGCATTGCAGCGCTAGATAAAGAAGTCTTTTGTGTGACAAGGGCGAAAGCGTCTGCGAGCAGAAACCGGCGGGGTTATATATTTATTTCTTGCAGTGGGAGAAGGGTGCGCACGGGGCAGGACCGGAGCTTGCTTCCCTTGCCTGTCCTGAAGGGATGCAGGGAAATAGTGTGATGTGAGCCTTTTGTCTTGGCCAACTTGCCTTTGCCTAGCAAATTGGGCTGGCCGGGGAGTGGGTTGTTATTCTATAATGTCTTCTAGAAATACCTTTCTGAAGAGGCTGCAGTGTTTCCATTTGATTATCGTTTCGAAGTGTGTATAGACTTGGGCAGTCTTGTTCTCAACGTTTGAAGAATGATGTTGCCTGGAGGGAAGGCTTTCTTTCTAAAATAAAAACAAATAAAAAAAATGAGCACCCACATTCAGGGTTTAGGAATCATAGTGCAAGATCTCTGAATGTGGGTGCTTATTTCATGTTTAGGAATCATAATGCAAGATCCTGAAGTGAGCACCTAGATGGAGAGACCTCACATTATTATTCCTCAACTCTGAATCTGAGTGCTCATTTCAGGATCTTGCATTATGATTCCTAAACTTGACATGGGCACCCACATTCAGGGTTTAGGAATAATAGTGCAAGATCTCTGAATCTGGGTGCTCATGTCATGTTTTGGAATCATAATGCAAGATCCTGAAATGAGCACTCGCATTCAGAGTTTAGGAATAATAATGTGAGGTCTCTCAGTCTGGGTGCTTATTTCAGGATCTTGCATTATGATTCCTAAACATGACATGAGCACCCAGATTCAGGGTTTAGGAATCATAATGCAAGGTCCTGAAATGAGCACCCACATTCAGGGTTTAGGAATCATAATGCAGGGTCTCTGAATCTGGGTGCTCATTTCAGGATCTTGCATTATTATCCCTAAACATGAAATGAGCATCCAGATTCAGGGTTAAGGAATAATGATGCAAGGTCCTGAAATGAGCACCCACATTCAGAGTTGAGGAATAATGATGCAAGGTCTCTGAATCTGGGTGCTCATTTCAGGATCTTGCATTAGGAAATGAGCATCCAGATTCAGAGTTGAGGCATAATAATGCAAGATCTTTTTTTTGCAAAGGATTCTGTTGTTCAAACAGCTGCAGTTGGTGGGGTTTTTTCGGGTGTTTTTTTTGATGGGGGGAAGGTGGGTGTTTTATACGCAGGGCAGGCATATGTTTTGCTAGCGTCTTTCTGGTATATCAGCGTGTCAGCAAGATGCAGGATGTTATTCTGCGTGTTGATGTATAGGTGTGGAGAAAATCTTGCTACTTTGCTGGGCTTGTATTGGATAAGTGCCTTTCCAAGTGCTGGCGTGTTACTGTTCATGCTGCAGTATGCAGCATGCTGTAGTTAAAGTACATTTGCTGTGTTCAAGGACTTCCACAAACGTCTTCACTGCTGTAGGAAAAGAAAATGACAGCAGTACATTGTGTACTTCACTGTGCGAGGCTGGCCCATATGTATTAACAGCAGAGTACAGAATCACTTAAAACGAAGTCTCCATTACATGCTGGCTCATTAATTTGAATATTCACTTGTGTGTTTCCTCCTTTCAAAAGTCATTTGTGAGATTGTGGGTAGCTTGATGCACTTCATGCTTGCCAAGTGTTTGTCTCGAGTCCTGAGTAATTGATGATCTGGCATGCTGTTTTACCTTTTCAAACTAAAATATTAAAGAGTAGTAGAAGATGAAATCAGTAAACAAAACTGAATTATTGCTATCCTCAATGGCACATTGGCTTCTTGAAGTTAATATTCCTGCACTGGAAGAATGGTGTTTATTGTAATGCAGGTCTAGGATCCTGTATCTGATGTGATCTTGGAAGTGAATCCAGGCAAACTTAATGCTAAAATGTTTGGGGTCTGACCCTGTGGGTTACTGGGCACCCTCCCTGCCAAATGGACTTGAATAAGCATTAAAAGCACTCATCCCCATCGAGAACCAAGCTTTAAAATGAAAGTAAAAACCCAACTCAATCCTCTGATACTATGCCCCTCAATAAGCTTTGGGGTTCAGTTGACAGAGGCTAATTTTTTTGCTTCTTGGTTGAACTTGCATTGCTAGGCCTAGGACAGTCAGTACATGTTATTCAGTGTAAACAGCAGAGGTGCTGATAGCTCGGCCTCAAGTAAGCAGTAAATACGAAAGTCTTAGGAATCTTGCCCTTATGCTTTGAAGAATAAATGTCATTTCAAGGCCTGCTGATGACCTCACAGGATTGTGTAAAAACAAATGCTGAGGATTGATTGACCTTATAGTCGAGATTTCACATTGGGCTGTGCGAGAGCGGGCTGATGGTATCTGAATGCCAATGGGAAGAATGAATTAAGGGAAGTTGAAATCTTCCTTGGAAAGTTACTTTTAGAAGTTACATTTTGTTTCATAGAATGTGAATGTTTGTCTGCAGTACTAACGTTAACAGGAGGGTGCAGAATAGTATGAGAGGGACACTTTTAGATGAAAAAATATAGCTTACATTTCAACTAGATATAAATATACAAAATTTTTCTTTATCAAAACATCCTGAATTCTCAAATCAGAAATCATTTAAAAAATCCGGCTTAAATTTTCACCCTAAACATTTGAGTTGGATACTTACAAACAACCAAGCACTTCCTAGGAAGCTTCGCTGGCATAATATTATGTTGTTTGTTTTGCACATGCTGTAAGGAAGCACTACGCCTATAACCAAAGAACTGGCTTTCTTTGGAATACCAAGAGGCCCAGCAGCAATTTCTTGCATTTATGATTTGGGAAACCGTGTTTACTTATTTCTTAATTTTTTTTTTTTTTAATGAACATTCAGGGGATGTAGCTGCTTGATGGTAGCTCTAATACTGGACCTGGAATTGTCATGCAGTGGGATACATAGTTCCTGTAGTGTTAGATCAAGCTATAGATGAGTGAAGGTTGAAAACTTCTGTTACTGGTGAAGTGAGCTTTAATCATTTTGTTCTTGAGGTTTCAAGTTAAAGTTGTTCAAGTTTGATCGTTCACAGAGCTCATCTATGATGTGTTGACTATTACTAGGAGACATGCAAGTTAAAAACAGATTCTTGTGTTGACAACATATGTGTAAAAATGTACGTCTGGAAGTTGATGGGGGAGCAGTTCACACTTCGCTGTTTTTACGGCAGTTACAGTGCCCTCTTGCAAAATGAAAGTGGCTTCATGCCACAAAATAAGAAGAAATCTAATCCTCTTGGATTTTTCTAGCCCTGGATCTCTTCTTGGCCCCTGACAGAGTTCATTTTATATGAATTGGTGCCATTTCAGGTTGGGAACTTGCTCTGGATTCTCTGTCGAGCCTGAAGAGGCAAAGAGCGCGGTTGTATTGCTTTAAGGGGTAATTCTGTATTGCCTGCAGTCATGGGTGTTTGAATAGCTTGAGACATGAGAACTCTCCTTCCCTCATAATCTTTGCTTGGTCCTAGATCTGGGCTCAAAAGAAAGTCTCTGAAAAGTTCAGATGAGTTCTCAGGACCAGGTTTCAGTTAGGATTGAAAATCCAAGTGCCACGAGAGCACGCTGCCCCCAATACCTACCTACAAAAGAAAGTACTGGAAATATCAGGAGAGCCTGTTTGACGTGGTATTTGCAGTCCTGAAGAGATTTGGGTTAGCTTCAGAGAAGCCTCCAGATTTACGTGTGCTCATCCAAATAGAATTGCAAACCATAGGTGCGTGGAACGGAAATAGTTATTTTAGACCATCTTATTATAAAGTAAAATTTCCCTGCCAAGGTTTCTGGTGGGTTTGTGTGCTGCTGTGTATGACTGCAGATATGTACTTTTATTTGAAAGCTGGCTTTCTTGGCACAATAGTCCTTAAATTGGTGCATGGCTCATGAGATAGGCAGGCGTGTTGTAAAGCATTGTATTGGAGCTATCGGATTGTGGATAAACAGCAAAACAACCTTGCAAAATGATGATGCGCCTCTGCGGCTGGTTCTCTCGTTGCAATGCTTGTGTTTAAAAATACCAAGGCCTGACAAATTGAGGTTAGAATGGGGTTTCGACCATAACTTTGAATTTGCCCAGTTTTTATGAGCTTAAGGAGGGGTGACCTATTTAGCAGTAGCTTTCTGTGGGGAAAAAAGGGCTGAGTTTTATATAGTGAGACACAAAGGAGTAATTCCTTCCAGGAGCTGTAGTGATGATAAAAGGTACAGGCCACAGATAAAAGGTCAAAATTAACTTAAAGGGACTGTTAGTTTAGCTTTCCATGTTCTTATACTTCTCCAGGAGTTGGGTCAAATTAAACTAAAATGTTACTCTGTGTGTGTGTGTGTGTGTGTGTGTGTGTGTGTGTGTGTGTGTGTGTGTGTGTGTGTGTGTGTGTGTACCTTCACCCAAGCACTCATCTTTCTTTGTGGTTTCATAAGATCGTTTAAGTTCTCTCTAACATCTGATGGCCAGAGAGAGTACTGTGCATTCCTGTAACTGCTGCAGTTTGTTGCCAGCTGAACAACTCTTGTGAATCACCCCCTTATATTCATTCAGAGCCCATCTCTTCCACTGTTTCAGGGGGTTCTGGAACATTTTAGCAATACAGTTAACCTGTCTCTTTCTTTGGAGTTTAGACAAATGAGGTTTGATAGAAACGCCTTTTTTTTTTTTTTCTTCTCCCTCCTGATCAAGCACATGCAGAGATTCAGAAATAGTTTAACCATGCTAAAGAGGGCGAGGCTTTTTGGTTTTTCTCTGTACCTGACTTTATTTGCAAAGTGACGGGAATTTTGACAGCCTTTGTGTCTTTTTTAGCAAATAGTGTCATGCCAGGTTTGCCTGTGGATGAGATCATTTGCAAAATATGTTTCCCAGCTTGCTTCAGGCATAATTCATTGTGTCAACTGCAATTGCTCATTTGCTAGGAACTGTGATTCATTAGCAAGTTTTTTTGGTTTTTTTTAAGTTCATCCGTGTTGGTTTTTTTTAATTTAAAAATGCATTTTAAGCAAACATTTGAAGGCAGAGCGCAGGCTTCAGAAATATGAAATCTGGCTTGTTGAATCCATTCATGCTGCTGTTCAGGGGAAAACTTGTTAAAAGACATGATCTTTTTAAGGAGGGATAAGTAATTCTACAGAGGCTTCCGCTGTGCTGTGGTTTTGTCACATGATTACTCCTAAATGGGAATGGAGATGATAAAAATAAGTAAATAAAATCTTTCTGCAGGGCAAGATTGTGCCATGTAGATCAGTGGAAGGGGGGGACTCATTGAGCTTGGTATGGGGGGAGATCTCCACAACCTGTGCAGTACCGTGCCCTTCCCCTGCCTTTCCACCCTGGCTAGAGGGCTTGTTACAGAATACAGTCTATAAGGAAATTGGGAGAGAAGATGCAGCCTGAAACCGGTGTCTTCTGTGTAACCCAGCTGCATGGGCAGTCAAGGGCTCCAGAGGAGCTGTACTGCTTTCAGGGTCTTGGGACCAGTTACTGTTTTGGAGGCACAGCACCTCTTTGCTGATGGCCCTGGCTTCTGGTATGTCTCCCAAGTTCTGTCGGAGAATCGGGGAGGGGAAGATTGCCCCAGTGCTTTCTCACATGGATTTTGCCACAGTAGTGTGGAATTTGAGCCTTGGTTAGACTGGAATCAACTTTGGAGGGGGTAGGGGCGTATTTTGAGTACAGTTAGTAAAACGCACGTTCCTCAGAACAGTGGGGGAAGAAGTAGTGCAATAGTAATAGTGCTGGGAAGGCACTTTGTGCTTCCAATGTTCAAAATACTTTTCAAAAAAAAATTTTTTTTTCTTAAACAGTGAAAATTTGACTTTTTGAAAATCTGCAAGCAGAGTACACTTGTGTGTTCCCTTTCTTGGCCGGACATAAGTTCAGGGGCATGTTTTTTTTTCCAGGTGGGTTGGGGGGAATGGGGGAAAACTCCCTGGCACTGATCTAGAAGTTACTAGCAACCCTACAATAACACAAGTGTGTGGGCTTAATATATCGATAGTTATCAGGAGAGAGGCTGATTTAAAATGTCCAAGAGAGAGTTGTTAAATCTTCATTTTAATATAAATAATGAGACAGCTTTTTTTTTCCTGTGTAATGATTGAGTCCTTCAAAGCTGTTTCCTTATGTATGTATTTCAGATAACACTCTCCCCCAGTCTTGAGAGATGTTTAAAACCATAGGCCAGGCACTGGAAGTGGGTAGGAGGGAGGAGAATGTGGTAACATGGGGCTTCTGCTAACTTCTGGTTTGGTGGCACAGTTCCCAAATACTGCCAGTTTGCTTTGGAAGCGAGTGCCAGGAGTTAAGGGCAGCAGTGTAGTGGGAGGGAGGTGACTCCATCAAAGTGACCATATATAGTCATTGGGATGAGATTAAATATTTCACCTCTCAGTGACATCCCAGCAGCAATAAAGCCAATATTGGGACGTATTAATCATGTGTAAAAACAGCAAAAACTTCACCTTGCTTTGCAGCAACTAATTTGTAGCAATCGGGCCTCTTTGAGGGTTCTATTGATTTAGGGAGAGGAGCCAGATGTTTTTCATCCTCGAGAGTCTGGAGAGACCATTTCAGCAGCCAGCAGAAGAATATCATGTGCAAAGAATTGCAAGTTGACGGAGCCAGTGTTTAGTCAAGCTAGGAGGTTTGAAGGCAGAGCACAAGTGGAAAGGAACTTCTCTCTATACCTGCATGAATATCACAGTGCTCATGTAGCAGCCTCCATTTATATGTATTGTGTGTGTGTGGGTACATGTTTCACTTGCCAATTCTCCCTGCCACAGGACAAACACTTACACTCTAATTATGCGCAGCGTTAGAAAAACAGGAGTTAGGCTTGAAAATAATATAATCCTTGCAAAGCCGTTGCTACGATAGAGCAGTGCCAAAGTTGAGGCGGAGACGGCATTGCCATAGCGAGTGCCTGGGCCTGTGAGGTGCTGACCATCGATCAAATCACAGCACAGCAGATGTATATCCATACAGGTGCATGAATAAATCATTGGAGCCACAGAAGAATCCATTTAAAAGAGTTGTGGGTGTACGTTGGTTTGAAGCTGAGTTTGAGTATTTGGATGGCAGGCCTCCAAGGGGAAAGGTCAGTGCAAAGTCATGTGCCAGGCTGCTCTTTTGGGCAACAAGGATAGGCCTTTACATGACAGTCAGAGTTCAGTGCCTCGGTGGAATGGGATCTTCCCGAATCAGGGTAATTCTTTAGGAAATACTGGCTCGCTTGGAAACTACTGAGTTTTGCACTGACTATATTAGGCTTCACAGGAATAACTAAGTTGCTGAATGTGCTCATGCATTTTTTTTTCTAGTTTTGGTGTAGTGCAAATGTGGATCTTTACAGCTGATTAAACAATTGCAACTTGGCCTGCAGTTCATCACACTGGGTCTCGTCCCACTTGTCTTTGGAGTTTAGGACTGGATATCCAAATAAAAATGTTTCTTTCTCAAAAGCATTGATGCAGCTTTGGCTGCCCTGAGAAGCATTCGCATAGTACAGGGGCAGTTGGTTATATCCCTGAATCCTCTCAACTTGCTTATACAGTGGAGAAAAAGCCTATGGGTGTGTATGGGATGTTTCTTTAGATGCCTACTATGATTTTGCTTGCACGTGTCTACAGCTACATAATCAAGTGTGCGCATTGTGCATTACATTAAAACTCAGGTCTCAGTTGCTTCAAAATTAAGAAATAAACTTTCCTTGCAGCAATTTTTCCTGGTTTTTTTTTTTTTTTCTTCCACATACACATTCCAGTAAGGTCAAGCAGCAGTGACAGACCCTATATACTGAAGAGCACAGGTTAATGGGCAAGGTTAGTAGTAAAACTCTTGTCCTTAACTTCTCCTCTTACTGGAAATAACACAGCCCTTGCAACTGTCAAACTTCACCTTTCTTTCTTCAACTTACATGTGTGCTTTACAGTGCTCCAAGTATCATCTCATATTGAAGGATTCTGTTGACATGCACCTGTGAAAAGCACCGGGTTAAAATTGCAACTTCAAATGCTGAATTCTTGACTCTCGAATGAATGCAGTCTCTACTTTTAATGCAACACTAGCATAGTTTTTTGGGATTTAATTCACTTCTCATTATGGTATTAAGCTCCTTCTGTAACTTCTTGTATGTTGATATTTTGGTTGTCAGCATTTTTTGTTTTTGAAGTAATATAAAACTATTAGTGTGAAAGAAGATTAAAAAGATATGTTACAATAAAAATGTTAATGGAATTGGCACCATACAACTCGTGGACCCATGTAACATGAATCTTTGTTGGTCTTGTGGCCATTAACTCTGGTGATTCTTATTCTATACTGACCCCTGCTGAGAGAGTTGTGCTATAATTATGTATATATTTTTATTTATTTATTTTTTAAAGCAATATTTTTGGAAAGAGAAGTTGTTAGGGGTTCTCCTTTGGCTTTTCTGTATTGGTCTCCGTAGAAGCTAAGTAAAGAGAAACAGTTTGATAGAGAGCTAGGTTATTCCAAATTTGGGTGGGGGTTCATCTCAACTCTTCATCATCCCAGTGCTTTTTATTCAGTCCTTTTCAGGACAGGCTTGACTGAACTCTTGCCTTCATCTTCCCTAATTTGTACAATGAGAAGCAAAATTTGCTCCTCTTGGGTATCTTTTCTTTAGAAAAAAACAAAAATTGTCACATTTAGGAATAAAGGGGAAAGGAAAAACCTGGAAAATACTTACACAATACTAATAATACAACCCATAGCTTGTGCCTATAGGTTACATTTTGTTGATTTAATAGGCTTGTATCCTGGAGGCACAGCCCATTCACTCTGCTCTTGATCTCAGCGCAGTTGCAAACGCCAAGTGCTTCTGGTGGCCAAGGGCTTGATATCTTACCAGGAGCTGTATAGCAGGTTGAAAGGATTGCATTGTACGGTAGCTAGAGCAGAGAACTGGGAGTCTGAATCCTGGGGTTCTGGTCCTTCCCGTGTTGCTGATTCTCTGTGTGACCTTGGGCAAGACATTTAACGCAGCTCTGTTCTTCAGTTTCCCCATGTGTAATGTGAGATTAGTAACAGGGTGTTGTGAAAACTGTAAAGACCTTAATATCCATGGGGAAGGGTACAGGAGGATGACAAAAGATTTCTATTTTTTCTTTTCTTCTTTTTTTTTTTATATATAGTAATGTCCTCACTTGTTCCCCTATCTCACCAACACAGTGGGGAATTTCAGTGTTTCTAGAGGTTTTATTACAGAGCCCTGGTAAGTGATTGTTAGGGTTTCTGCAGTGTACACAATATTTGGAAGAGGGCCAGTTTTTTTTCCTAATCTCAAGAGCAAGTTGAGGAGTAGGATTGACTAATTTTACAGGCTGTGTAATGAATCAAGGCACAGAACTTCCTGACTTATCAGACAGGTCCTAGGAATCTTGCCATGTCCTCTTCAGTATAGGAGGCTGTGTTTGTTCCTTTTAATATCATCAAGCCCCTAGATCATCCAGAACAGGCTCTGCCATTCAGCCCCAAATTTAGGCTTACTGAATTCCTAGATGTCCTTCCATACAGTTCTGTTTTTCATAGTTTGAAGTCTTAAATCTTCTACACCTCTGATAGGATGCTAGAGAGGTTAGTAGGGACAGATTCAATGCTAAACAACAGAGCTGTCGTTCTCAGCACTTGGACAGAGTATTGAATTGATAATGGGATGGGTGTGCTGCTTAATGAGGCAATAATGCAGTTCATGAGTGGATAAACTATGAAGTCAAAGGATGATGAGGGAGCTGGATAACTGCCGAGTTAAATGGAACAGGAGCCCTGTTAGCGTTTGTGCTGGAAGCAAGAGGAAAAACATCCCAAGCCGAAATTTGAAAATTGCAGAGCAGGACTACTGGCTTCCAGTTCCCACCTGCTTCACGTATAGCAGCATGATTTCCCCCTTGGCTTGTTAGGCTATGGAAGAGGAGACTGCATAATCTTCCAGTTCAGGACTGTTGTCATCTTGGCCAATGCCAGATGACATCTGCAAGCCTTTGGAGGAGAACTTCAGTGGCTGTGCAGGGCAAAGGTTATCTCTTGTTTGTAAAACACTGAGTATGCCGTTAGCACTTAATCACTAAAGGCATCTCATGTGCAAGGCATGGGGTGTTGGGGAGTTCACTGCCTGGTCGCTTTGCTAGAGTCCAAAGCTACCTCTTCAGCTAGGACACAACTCTTCCCCCACCACTCCCCAGGTGGGTGGAGAATTAATTCCAGATGATGTTATTCTCAGTTGTTGAATAGAAGATGTAGAGAATTACCTACCAATCAGTTTATCTCAAATTCCTTCATACCCAGAATTTTTGTGCAAGATTCAGAAGTTGCTTATTCTGTATCCATTTTTGAGACCCTCAGTAGAATATGGCCTGGTCTACTTTCTGGTATTTGAGTAACAAAAGCCATGCATGTTAGCACATCCTTGCATATGGACACACTAGTTTCAAGTCTTGCTGGTAAGACACTGAGTTAAGGAGCATTAAATCGCCTCCCTGGATGGTGTAAGCACCCACATGGAAGCTGTTGCCTGTGTGGGTACAGACCAAGCTCCAGCAATAATCTTACCTTGCTCCTGTTTTCATGACAGATTGCCCTAGTCAAAGTTATGAGTTCTGCTACATAGGGGTCACCATGACTGAAACCCATCTATCTGCTTTTTTAAAATATACAGTATCTTTTGGAAATTCTTCTGTTCCTACTCTCCACCTTTGAGTGTGCATGCACCTGGCACGCTGCAGAATTGTACCTACGACTCCAGCTGAACCGTATGCTGTTGCTTGGTCTAGGGAAGAAATCCTGTAAGAGCAATGAACAGTGCTAGTCAAGCATTGGCATTTCCACAGGAATAAAGATGCTTATTCAGACAGTGTGCAGGAGATGCCAAAGCTGGGGACGGCAAGTGTAAGTAGCAAAGCCTGGCCACCTAGAAGTGCCTGCAGCAGTCCTATGAGGGAACAACCCCAAGTTTTCCTGCAGGCTCACACCTGCTACCACTATGCACAGGTGGATACAGTAGTGGATAGGAACCCCACTTCCATCTGCAGGGAGATGGCGGATATCTCTCAACACCATGAGGAAGGAACCTCAGCAAAGCTGAGCTCACAGAGAAGAAGGACACAGGGGATGCAGGTTCTACCAGGAATGTTTCAAGACCCCAGGCAATCCTGACCAAGAAGAGCTTGGAGACAGAGCCCAGTGAGGAAAAGGAAGGGAACTCAGGTATTTGTGTTGCATGTTTCTATTTCTTTTGCAGGCTCCAAAACTCCTTATTCCCCATCCCAGTCTCTGAAGATGGCAGGCAGGGAGAAACAAGGTGCCTTTTGAAAAACCTCATTCATGTTCACAAAGTGCCCTGGCAGTTGTAGACAAAGTCAGAGAGAGAGAGAGCCCACTAAAGCAACCCACAACATTCCCAAATGCATGCTTTCAGCATGGGAGGCAGATAGAATGCCTAGCAGTGTAAATCTGTGCTTTGCAAATAGAAAAAAAAAATTTAAAAAGCACTCAAATGAAATATAGAGGAAATTTAAAATAAGGAAATCTATTAATGGGTCAATTGGACAATGATGTGTGTGTGTGTGTGTGTGTGTGTGTGTGTGTGTGTATATTGTGTGTGAAACAAATGATAGAGTTTTTAAATGCATAATGTAAGCATTCAAAACAGTGCTTGAGTTTTCTGGTCTGAGTGTCCAATTCCAAAACAGCTGTGTGTGCTGGACTTGGATGGAAAGGGCGAAGGGAGTAAGAGAGGGTTTATTGCTAGCTCCTGGGTCTTGGCTTTGGATTGACTGGCAGATGGGAGGGTTTGCAAAGCATGAGGTTGGGTGAGGCACAAGCATCCCTCTTGTTCTCTGGCACAATTGAGTCAGGAATTCTTCAAGTATTGGCAGCATCTTGTGGACACTGTCACAGGACACCCTTGCACACTGGTCTGCACTAGTGGCACCATCCCTGTTGAGAGGGCAAAAGTTCACAGGTCCAGGCAGCTGTTAGCAGTTTTCTCTGGGTCTTTGGCACCCTCTTAAGCCCTATATTAGCTAGCTTCTGCTGGCTGTAATTAGCTTAGCAGTGTTTACTGTACTGCATTTACGCTTACTGCCCAAGAGATCCGGAAGCCCAGTCATACCCCTCAGGGCTGCAGGCTTGGAAAAGCCTCCCCCTGTACTTAGCATGCTGGGAATATAGTTGTGGGCTGTCTTGTAACAAGGGACTCTGAGCCACTTTGTAGTTTATGGGAAAATTTTAGGGAGTTTCCTCACTATTGACCTGTCTGCTGACCCTTTAAATCTAACGTCTGTCTGCCTGCCTGCCTGTCTTGCAGAGTGCCAGCAGACTTAGCTGGGGTATCCCGGAGAGACTCTTCCCACACCTACTGGTACACTGACCTTGATCAAAAGAGAAGAAATTGACTTGAGCCATTGAGAAAATCAGAGAACACGTATGACCTTGTCCATGTCCAAGAAACCCAGGAGTGGAGGGAACACATGGCTGAAGGACTGAAAGTTGCCATGTGAGATGCACCAAAATGCTATGCAGCTCCTGAGATAGGAAACACTCTGCGAAGCTTTGCTTTGTAGAGAAAAACAGCTTAAGAGTTGCCCTCCAACAGCTCAGGGAATGGGTCTCATTAGCAAAACCTGTGTTTGTATCCACTTAACCACAGTGGAAAGTAAGGAAAATTGTTGTGACGATGCATACATTGACCTGTGATACGTGCAGGAATAGACAATACTTTGCGCTTTGGTAGGTTTGAGCAACAAATGTGCATCTAAGATACTTATTACTGCTCAATAAAGTTATATTTTGTGAAAGTTGTGATTTTATTTATTTTGTCTTGCAGAACAAATTGGCATCCCTAACAGGGTTATAACACAGTAATAATATATTTACAATTCCAACACAGTGTCCAATTGTGCTCTTAAAGCCATTCCCCATGGTAGAGTACTGCAGCATGCTCTTGTAGTTGTCCTTATGTCTGGCTGTTAAAATCAGGTGGTTTTTCCTCTTTCTCCCACCACCCTGCTGGAATCTTCCCTTCTTTGTTTCATAGCTATTAAGTAAAATGCAATGTGCAGGAATAACCCTATGAGCATTTGGCTTCCTGGGATCCAAACTAGTCATGAGATCTCTCCAGTTTACGTTTGTTGGGGGGTTTTTTTTGTCTCCCACATACATGTGTGACTGCCATCCTGCACTTGGTCAGACAAAAGTTAAATTGTTCCTTGTTTCTGCCCAGGTGCCCTGTGTTTGGCCCTAAGCTGGACCCAAATGGTAGATGGAGTTCTGAGAGTTGCAGTTTGACATTACATCCCCTCTGCTATGAATGAGCCCATCTGGGGAAAATGCCACTGCTTGCCGTTTTTAAAAGCCCTACATTCCTTAAGAAGCAAGTGGCGTTTGTCTTCTCTGATAATCCAGTGTTGTCAGTGAGTTATTAGCGATCCGTCAACACTTGTACGACCACGGTGAAGTACCCCTTTCTGCTTTTGTGGTTAGAAACAACGTACGCATCATGGGGAAGGTAAATTCGGGAGATATGCTCCATCACACCGTCTGAGGACCATTGGATCCAATCCCTAATTTCTTGCATGTTACCCAGTGTCATGATCCTCTTAAACATCGTGGCCTTACAGCCTGGAAGGACAGGAGTCCCACACAGACTTTTCAACATCCAAGTGCTAGCCCACTGACAGACAGCAAACTGGTTGCCAGCTGCCGCAGCACAATTGCCACCTATTTCTCCAGTGTCTCTGGTGTCTGGTTCTGGAGAACGGAGATGAGCTTAGCATGTAGCACTGGGGATGTGGCCTGCTGCTCTCAGAAGTACTGCATCCCCTGCTCATCTTCCCAGCTGATCAAAACCCACCAGTTGGTACTTATTTCATGGCCTGCAGGGATTGCTGCATCATCTGTTGCTCAGTAAAAGTGCAGGTGACGCTGGGCTGTCTTCATTCACTGTCTGCATCGCCCTCTTTATCTCAATCTTCTCATCCTCACTGCTGCACTACCAGTCAGTCTGGGAGCTGAAGCTTCACAAATATAGAAGAATCCAGTGCCCTGGTTCCACAATAGATGCAAGGGCTCTACTGTCTTGTTAAGCGTCCATGTTTAGGGCCGTGAGATGGCAGAGAGACTGAAAGTCAATTCAAGGAAAAGTGGCTTAGGGGATATAACAAAACACCTGTGGGAACGGATGGAAGAGATGGCATCCTGGGGCATAGATCCCAAGCTCGTGTGTTGGTGTCCCACACTGCACTGCAGAATGCTCCACAAGGCAATGCATGGGGTGGTGGTGCAGGAGATGCTGAGATCACTACCCTCAGTGCAGCCCATCTTTTGCCAGTGGCGTGTGTCATTGTGAGGACGTGCTGCACCAGCAAAGGCATCCAAGTGTGCATGTGCTCTAATGATATTGCAGTGTTGGCAGCAGTATGCTGGCAGAAATGGTAAAGCTTTCTAATGTAGACATCATCTAAGACTTCCTGGCCTCCAGTCCTCCCTCCTTCCCTCACTGAAGGAGTTGTTCATTTCCTGCCCACTGACAGCTAAGGTTAGAGACAGAGGTAAGGGCCAGGAACAGCTATCTACTGCCTGTCCTGCAGCACAAGTGCAAAGCATAATGAAGGCAGCAGAAGTTGCAGATCTCAAGCTCTGGTTTGAAATTCTCAGCGTGCCTGGACCATGTAGCCGTGATGCTGAATTTGTAGGCATGCCTTTGAATAGTTGTGGGGGGGGGGGGGGGGAAGTTTCTCAGGATCTCAAATGGATTTATACCCTGTTGTGCCATATCTGACATGGATCTGGGTGTTGGTAGATGGTCAAGAGTATATATTATTCTCTCTGAACATGACGTGCAGTCTCTGAGGGAGCTTAATTTCAAGAGTCTTTACTGGAATTGTGTCACTTCATTTTGCAGAATGCAGCCCACACAGTAAATTCCATTTCCTACTTCCTTCTGAGTCTGAGGTCATTATATCATCCACAGGGTTGGAATATATGCGTCTGGATGGTATGCTGTCTTGCCTTGCTAATTGAATTAGGTAACTTTATTTTTGATGGTCCCAGGTGAGGTTTTTACTCTAAGCCTCTTTCTGATTGTGTGTTTGAGTCTTTAAAGCAGGGAAAGTCAGTTTATTTTAAACTAATTAATGGTGATTAATAGGTCTTAATTTCATATTAAGCATATACCATGTGAATGCATCAGCTTCCATATTCCTTGGTTGGTATAGTTTGTCTGTATCCACATCTGAAGGGGATGCAACCCTGAATACTTAATTGAATAGCTTCCTTTTTATATTAAGTTTTATATTAAGTAACATGTTGAGATCTTTTGTGACCAGACATGATTACAACTAACCCTTCCAAAGAGATGGGTGAAGATTTCTGCTGTCTAAGTGGACCCCTTTTTATCCCTGGCGGTTGCAGCACGAGCTTAGGACAGTGCTGTGAGAGCAGGTTCCTTCTGTCTCAGAAAAGTGGCACATTTGTACCCTTTTAAGTCTTGTACTCCATAAATGATTTCCCGAACCTTTTATATGGCCGAACCGTTACATGGTCTCAAACCTTTGTGTGTTTAATCTCCTTGTCCAGCTTCATGAAACTGGTTTATTATAGGCAGAAATCTAGGGGTCAGTGTTAACAGTCTTCTGTCTTTTCATCAGGGAAGCTAGAGAAAACAACCTGGCTGGAAGCAAGTAATATAACCCCACTGCTCAATTTGAGTAGTAGCCTACTGCATGAGCAGCCTCATTTAGGTCAGTGGGAAGGTACTCCGCAGCTTGACCAGGGAGGGAAGAATCTGGGCCCCTGTTGGTGCAGTATGTCCAGTGGCATTAAAATGTAAGTTTTGGATCTTTGCTTAATTTGTACAGAGCATCAGAAGCTCTTGTGAAATCTAATGTGTAGTAGCATCAGCACAGGAAAAAGCTCTGCCTTCTGTGAAGCCAGACTGTTGCAGTATAATTTGTGTTGTAAGATTTTGAAAGCCAATGTTGCAATATGTAACAGTAGAATAGTGGGAAGATGGTCAGGTGGTTCTTGGGGCTTCAACAGACAGATTTCATGTCTGTGTGTTTTTGCAACACCTTTCTATAAAGGGAAACATAATTTAAAATATGATTACTTAGTGTTGTAACAGTCTTCTCAAACGTTTTTGCATTATGCAGAGATCATTATCAGAGGTTGATATTAACTTGCAAAGAATATTATGCAAATCGTTCTCCTGTTCTTCTAAAAAGAAATTTCCTTCATAATGCAAAGCGTGACAAAAAAAAAAAAATCGTGCAGCAGCTTTTGGCAAAATTACATTCAGAAGATGTAACAGTTTTTCTGCTTACTAGCACAATCCATTTGTGCTTTTCTACTGGATTTTCTCAACTCAGGCTGATAAAGTATGAATTTTAAAATAAGAGCGCGGGAGGGGGTGGCGATAGGGGGAGGCTAATGCAGCATGGGTCCAGTAAGGAACAGGAGATTTTTGCATTTTTAGGTCATGTTTTTTAAACCAGCCCAAAACAGTGTCCATCTAAAGTTGTTCCTGTGTAGCAGCTGTTCTTTGGCCTCTGAAACAGTTTGGTGGTTTCAGTCCTGTTCTTAATAGGCAGATGCCTACGTTAGCACTAAAATAGCATATAATTGATCTATCCCTTTTCCATGTACTGTAAAAAGTAATAGTCTCGAAAAACGATCAAGATTTCCAATACTCTCACATTACTGCATTATTATGAGCCCACGCTATTTATTATTGTACGGTACTATTTTAACCTACTGCAGTGAATGAAGGGAGCACTGTTTAGGGGATCCAACATCAAGGCACTCACACTGCCATGTACAACCTCTGTCAAGGGGCTCTTCCTGCACAGAAATCGCTCCAAAATCAGGATTGTGCTGCTTAATTTCATTTCTTAACGCAGCAGCAGCAGCATCTCCTGGGTAAAATCCTGGTTCTTTGAAGTCAATGGGAATTTTGCCTTCAACAGTCATGTTTTTATCACTTGTATTTTGCTATAAACCAGTAATTGTTGTGCAGAGTTGCACCCTTCTGTGATCCAGGAGCCAGAATCCTGGTGAAGATTATCATTTCAGCCACTGGATTCAGAGCTTGTTTTTACAATAGATGGATGGATGGATCAACTGATTGATTGATTGATTGATTGATTGATTGCTAATAAACACTGTTCCCTGTTTAAATGACTATAATTTTTATGGGCGCAGGAGTTGGTATGAGCTAAAAAGGCACATTCACTGTAAGACCTGTTTTTTCAAGCACTTGACATTGTTTTGAAAAAATATAGCCTTTGGACTGCAGTTTCTTGTTTTTCAGCACAAGAGTGATGGAGAAGGGGTAGTAAAATTCTGGTTGGGTAGCGAGTTATCCCAATCAGGAAATTTTCACAGTTTTTATGTCTGCCTGGAGATCAATATTTTAAAATTGAAGTAAATGAAATAAATAACCTGGAATCAGAGCCGGCATTTAGCAAGCAATTTAGGCTGGAAGTTCAGGCACCAAGTGACTCTACCTCTGGCTGCAGGGTCTTTCCTGTTCGGGGTTGACTGCTATGCCCGGCCTTTTCCCTGCTGCTATATGTGAAGAAATAAATCAATGGATTCATCTGTGTTTTGTGTGTGTTAAAAGAAATGCTTATTGAGAGCATGTCTGGATTGACTAAGGAATATTCTAAGCAGGGCAGATTTATCTGCACGCGCTACAGTGCTCAGCGGGTATCGGCAGTCCTACCTTTTTCCAGTGTGAAATACATATTTTGGTGGCACAGAAGAAAACTTTAATACCCTAAAAGTGGCTCCAGGGTGTGGTTGTGATGTGATAATTATACCAGTGAGCGATTACAACAGTTGGCTCTGCTTCATGCTTCCTACCGCCTGCCTTGGGCATCTTATGATATCCAACTCACCCCCTGTAATGCGTCACTGATTGAATATGTAGATATACAGTGGAACCTACTTAATGAATTACTGTGAAAGGAATAAATCTGGCTTTAGAAAAAAAAAGCTTGTGTGGAAGAATGAATTAAGGTAGTGAAATGTTTTAATCTAAACACAGTGGCAGAAAGGAATATTTTATCTTCTGGGTTTGCCTGTTGCCCAAATGTTTCCTTTTATAGTGCAAACTTTAAAGGAACATTGTTAAGCATATTTTAAGAGTTGAACTTTAATTCCCTTATGGTACCCTCATGGAAATGTTAACATATACATTCCATTTTCGTTTGGGAGGCCACTACACCCTCCTCCTCTGCTCTCAGTGACTCTTTCTTTTTTTCCCCTGAATCTGTTTACTTCCATACCACCGATAAGCACTCCTGCATGTAACCAGCAGTCACCCTGTCATTGGCTTTTATCTTTTCAGATCTTAACCTAAGTGGGGGTTAGGTCAGGTCAGCACATGGCTGGTAAACCTTCAAGGAATATCTGCATGGGGTATTGCAGGAAGCGGTGTTAATGATTTCTTAGGTCATGCTGCTGCCTTTGAGTTAGTATTGACCCAATGCAGCATCGCCGCGCACGGATACGTCCTGCTCTTGCAGATGCTATTTCAACTATTACATAAAAACGGAGGATTTATTTGTTAAACATCCCACTACATTTATTTGAAAAGGCAGAGGTGCCAACATGCTGTCTTGCCTCCCCTGCACCTTGGACCGTTGGATTCTGTCTTCCTTTATTCCCCCAATTTTTAAGAATTGTCTGGTGCTTTGTGCAGGCTGTTGCAATTTTGCCGTTTGCCAGTCAACACCTGCTTGTCCTGCACTTCAGAGGGGGTCACAGTTCAGAATTGCATACACCAATCCCTGTCTGTCCTTCAGCAAAGAGTCCTTTAGCTGGTTAAATCTTGTTTCCCTAAGTCTGCTTCCACAACAGATCACAAAACATTGCTCCTGGATACAGTGGCTCACTTCCCACTGACAGTCTTTCAAGAAGTTATTCAGAAGCCTACATTATAACCAGTCCTGAGGTCTACATTTCACCTAACATACTCTTTTTTTCACTTTTAAAACAACCTGAAAATGAACCAAGGTGCCATTTTCCTGTGAGAAGAACTGGCACTGTTCTGTTAGATGCATATTTTGAGGCTTAAATTTTTGGTTTTTTGCCTAAATAATATAGTGCAATTCTCTCTCACTAAAGAGAGAGGAGCAAAATACTCACAAACCATGTCTAGAAGCTAAGGAAGGTGCTTCAGTATCTTTGAAAATACAGGTGGAATTTCCTACTACTAAAATAGTAAAAACTACTTTTTTTTATTTTTTTGTAGGCAAAGGCAAACCTCTCTACCAAAAGCTGCAGCATAAAGGAATAAACTTTGACTTGGTTTTATGGTATTTCTAAAAAAAGGCACTAGCAATGTTAATCATTAAACTCTCCCTTTGTTTTGCCGCCTTCTGCTCCCTCTTTACCTAATTAACTCCCTATTAGGCTGCACATCTGTATAATAATTTTTATCTTTTGCTGCTATTCTGGAGGTTTTAAATCTCTATCATCTCTTCATAGAAACTGCCCATTTTAAATGCAGTTCTGTCATCCTCCCTTCAAAAACATCCTCCGTTCCAAATGAGAGATGTTTTTTTTTTCTTTTGGTGCAGGAAGAAGGAAAAGTTGTTTTTTGGGGGGGGGGGTTGTTGGGGTTTTTTGTTTTTGGTTTTTTTTGTCCTAACAGAATCAGAATCTCAATTGGTTATATAAATTCTGAGCTTGGAGAAATAATTATTCCAACCTAGTTTAATTTGTGTGTGAGTGTGTAATAAAAGGTGTCATGGAAATGAATTATAATAATGTTTAGCACCGGTTATTGTGAAATGAATTACAGTATCACGCTTCTAGAAGAATGTCATTAGTTCAGTGATTTGCAGCACTTTTTGTGCCTTTTTGGAGTCCTAGTTTTTGGTCAGATAAGTCAAGAAAATGTATTGTACAGTTGAAGTCAGTGATGTTGTCTTGTAGAAAGAGAAGAGCTAAACTAAAAAGGGACCCACCATAGGTTTCACTGAAACGTTGATGTTAAGGCGTCCCCAGCCCAGTATGTATAATTGTGCCAATGACACACGGGTCTGCCCGACACTGCTCCTACTCCTTTTTTCACCTCTAAGCTACCTCCATGGATGCATCTCCACGAGTGAGAACATGTGACTGCCACTGCTTCTTGTCCCTGGGGAATGTGCCGCTGCTACTTGGGTACTACAATGTGTGCCGCTCCTACGTGTCCCCAGGGAATGCCCATGCACGTGCGTTTTGGTGCACGGCATGTTGCCCTGGGTGCGGTAGGGGAGGCCAGGGCCAGCACCTGGGCTTACCTGGGGGCCTCTGGGGGCAGCAGCAAGGAGCCTGACCGGCAGCTGGAGTGTGGTCCTAGCCGGCCAAGCTCTGGTTTTGGGCGGCACACGCTACCACCATGTGCACCACCCCCCTTTTTTTAGGCGCTGGTTTTTTTGACGCTGTTGTCAACCCCACACACACACACACACACACTGCAGAAATTAGCAGCATGAGGAACCCTTGCATGTGCAGTGCGTGTGGTATGCGGTGCTGCAGGTAGGTCTGTGGCCCCGCATACCATATGTTCCCACTCATCTGGATGTGTCCCATTTTAGTATCCTCCCAATTCTCCAGCTGGTCTTCTAATGGGAGCGCGTACATCAGCGGTGGCCAAGCCGCAGCAGCTCGCCAGCATGGTACTTGCAGCTCTGTGGAAATTGGCCGAGGCCCACCCACTTCTCCCCGAGGCGGCTCTGGGGGACAGCGCAGCCCGGCACCTCCTGCTGCTCCGGGTTTCCCCATGGGGAGTGTACCCCAAGCCTGCCCCCCTCCTACGGGACTGCCGGCTCAGGCACCGGGCTGCCGGGGTGGGGGCTGCAGCTGTGCCGCTTACTCTGGGGTGTGCTCCCCATGGGGAAAGCCCAAGTGGCTGGGGGTGGGGGGGGGGGGGGGT
>NW_005841869.1:689129-723113 GCF_000455745.1 Alligator sinensis
GCACCCTCCCCTTGCCCCCTTTCAGCTCGTGAACTTCAGTGGAGGATCTGATGTGGCTCCCAGGTTGCGTAATTCTGGTCACCCCTGGCATACATTATACCAGGGGTTTTCAACCTTTTTTTGGTTGGTGTACCCTCAGCGGTGGGTCGAAAAGCGGGGAGTCCCCTGATGGCTAATCGACGAGCGGCGGCAAAACTGGAAGGGTCAGTGGTGCGTAGCAACGAAAGCACTGGTGGTGCGTGGCACTGGTGAAAACAAAAGTGCCAGTGGCTCATGGCACACGGTGGTGCAAAGTGCTGGCAGCCCCGCTTCTCCGCACCACTGCCATGTACCCCCTGGGGCCTTCCCAAGTACCCCTGGGATACACAAGCCTGCGGTGCACAACCCCTGCATTATACCCTTGCCGGGCGCCTAAAGGACAAGACACGCCCTTTTGTTGCTTGATAGCATGAAAGAGGAACCAGAAGTAAATAAATCTTTACCTAGAAAGCTAAGAACCAAGCCCAAGGTAAAAGTTCAACTCAAAGAAGGTATTAAAACCTAAAAGAATCTCCTAAATGTTATAAAGTTTTAGGGAGAAATAATCCAACTGGCTAGCTGAGTGAAGATATTGTTAATTTAGCATAAAATGTCTTCATTTCTTTTAAAAACAGGATTTGCTGAAACCCTTGGTTTTATTTGAATATTTATTCTTGAACTTGAAGCATTAAAAATAATTGAGTAAAACAAAATCCACAAGGCTTAAAATTACCTCTAGCTTAATGTTTTATTTAAAAGGTTTGCTAACTGACATTCTTTTTAATGAATTAGGTCACACAGCTCTAAAAGAGTGTTGTTTGGAGGCATTTTTTTTTTTTTTCATTTAATTTTGAGGCTGCTTTTCTTCTCTTTCAAAATTCCAGCGCTGCTCCCATGAACCATTGTACAACATTGCTGTCTCCGTTTGCTTTGTGACTCCTTGTCTCCCGAGCTCGGAGAATCTCATTCTAATTATTCTAAATCACACCAGTCCAAATGAATATATCCATGTTTGGGGGATTGAAACTGTGTTGTCATGGCAATCTCTGTAAGGTCATGAGAAACTCATTGATATTGTTCACTGCCTCTCCCAGGGGACTTCCTATACCTTTGCAAAACTATGGATTTTGGTGGTTTGTATAACAACTTTCAAGCATAGTTTTGTCACAGTTCTGCTCGGGTGATTCTTTGATAAATAGCATGCTTATATTTTGAAATAATTGACTGTGGTGGAACCAGGTCTAAGGTTTGGGAATATTTTTATGGCAGTGCCCCCAAAACAACAGCCCGGGGCCCAGTTGCATCTACTCCAGTCTACACACATTATTGTATTTACTGCTTGATAGCAGAAAACCCTGTAGGTCCTGGTGAAGTCATAACTGGCTGAATATCATGTGTCATGTGCTGCCTTGTGATCTCTCCTAGAAAGACTTGGTGAGATCATGGTACAGGTAATTGTTTTGAACTTTGTCTTTAGGGGATTTTTGCATCTTGCAGGTCAGAGCTGTAGATTGTAGAATTTAAAGCAAGTGCATTGCTTTGCGTGGGTTTTGGCTAGGAACAGTTTGCTTAGTTTCTTAGTTTGCTAAGGTCTTAAAAAAAGACATAATACAAGTATTCTTTCTTAATGACACCAATCTGTGCCGTTTACAGTTTATTTACTACCTTTTGCCCAATGTAGAACGGGCTTGAAAGTGACTGCCAATACAAGTAAATGCCTACATGTTTTGTCCCAAAAAATAAATTCAGGTGATGGTGAGCATTTGAAGCATTCAGGGGTGCTGTCCTGAATGTGCTGTGATTTATTATAGGACTGTTGTTTTTTTAATGACTGATAATTAACTGCTAGGCAATGCAAGGAAACCAAGTGTTTGAAGCCCTCTGACTTGGCTGTGCTGGAGTTTTACAACACATAGCTCACTTGATGGTTCCTGTAATTTCCAGAGGCAATAAGGCAAGTCAAGTTTCATGTTGTTTTCCTTGTATTTATACCTTTAAAATAGGTCTTCAAAGTTAGTTGAATGTGTATGAGAGATGGTGCCATTGCAGACCAATACAAGCAGGGATTTAGGCAATATTAAATTTATGAGACTGGACTGGAACTTCAGGCAACATGCATTTACACATCTAAGTTTTACCTTATCTGTCAGTGCAGTAATGGAGCTGTTTTAAATTATTTTCTGCCTGCAAATGATGAAAGAACAACAATAAGTGGCAGTACAATTAAAACCCTCGCTCACAACCCATGGTTAGGGATGTGCTCTCTCTTCAGAAAAGGATTGTGGTAAGGCCATAAGATATTTATGAGTTTTATACTGAATCATGTAACCATAATACAGTGAAAAGAGAAAGAAGATAGCTAAAGACAAAAAGCACAGGTGTGGGTGCTGGATGAGGACAAAAAAGAAGTTCGTGAAAGGTACGTATCAGTCTCCATGTTGTATGGACTTTATTAGTACAATTTAATTAGAAAAAGATATTAAAGTCAAATAATTAAAAAAAAAAACCAAACCTGAGTGCCAGAGGTATCTAAAAATGAGTTCTTTTTTATATGTTCCAGTAATTACTGATCTTCTGCAAACCTTTTGCACAGTATTTCAGCATGTATTAGCAGCAATAATGATGTTAAAATGTACTTGTAGCAGGGTATATTGATTTAAAGCAAAGTGATTAAAATCAGCAATCAAGAAATCTTGCTTTAAAGAATTGATTTTGATCAGTTTTATTTGCATTTTGTACTTTTTAGTTATTTTCCTAAAGAAAAATTATTCGTGTTGGGTAGTAACCAATTTAAAACCTGTTGATTTGCAATAAAATATAGTCTTTCCCCTTAATTTGGTATTTTTTGCTAATTGGGAGGATACACCATATCAATACATATTTAAGCAGCTTTATTGCTTAATGTATATTAATTCAGGCTTTTGATTCCCATTTTTTATTATATTTAAAAAAGGCAAGTAATAAATTTCATAGTTCTTCATTTCCATTTTTTTGTTTGCAATTTGGTCAAGCTGCATTTGGATGAAAATTAGAATTTAATTAAAAATACCACAAACAGCATGTCGGCATTGCCTATTAACTAGAATGACCTAAATTGTACTGGATACGTAAGAAAAATGGTGAGTTTATCATAATGCGTTTTGGATTTAAAATTAGCAGGCGTATTAAGCAAAGATATCACCTGGAATACATTAATTGAACTGATTGGTTCTGGTCACCATCTCCTTCAAGATTTTAGAGCTAGTAGATGTTGTCCTCTCCCACTTCATTTCTGTTAATAGACTGGCACTCGCCTTTTGGCCCTCCATCTAATGCTCAGGGCCACAGCTCACAGGGCTCCCTCTGGCCCCGTAGGGAGGGCCACACGGGCTGGATGACACGGTGTGGGGGCCTGGATCTGGTCTGCAGGCCAGGGGTTGAACACCCCTGTATTAATAGGAAGAGGAAAATGAGGTTTCTCACTTCTGCTTCCAGTGAGCTTCTCCATATTTGTATGAACTGGACTCTTTGAAGGAGCTGAAGTGATGAGAATATTTTCTCTGTATTGCAGAAGAGGCTACTGCTGCTGATTTAAGTCTTTGACAGATTTTGATTCCATATGCCTCCCAGGTGACTTGTATCAATTCAGCTACTTCACTCGCTGTAAACTTTAGATGCTAGACCTGTACTCCTGAATATTTTTTTAACATCAATTTAAACAATATTAGTAAATTGGGGCATGTTTTCAGGCTTCGATATCAGTTGTTATAATTTAAATTTACTTATGCATGGGTTTACACTGAAGAAGGAAGATGTATCCAATTTAAATTTAAAAAAAACTCCCCAACTGTATGGTTTCTTTCCAAAAATCATCCATTGTTATTGATGCTGATCAGAAGTTAAAAGCGCAGCAGGCGATGATCATTTAAATGTGCCAAGCAGTGAGCAGCAACAGGCTCCTACACTTTGGGAGCTGTTCACCCATCCCTAGCAGAAAAAGGAGGGTGCGGCGCAAGGACACAGTTCCCGGTAGTGCCACTTTCTGGCTGTGACTGCATCTTGTGAACTGACAAGCGTACCTAGATCCACAGTTAGGTCAGCAGTTCTTTGTCAAGCTTGGACGAATAGAGGGGAGGCCAGGCTGAAAACTAAGCTTATTTCCCAGCTGAACTTTTTGACCTACAAGGCTCTGTAGTTTCCTACTGACCTTTGATACTGATACTAGACACACACTGTGTTTAAAGGGGAGTGCTTGCATGTTTGAAACACAACTCCCCCGGCGCTATCTAATGGCCTGGAGCTGACTTCACCCAGGGAGGCTTCTTCACCCTGGAGCAAGATTTAGTTCTTCTCTTCTAATGGCCACCTCCTCCCCCTCACTGTTTGTGTGGGAAGCTTTTTTCTTTCCCCAAATTGTAAATTGAAGTCCTCCTCCAGACCTTGGGGATAAGCTGCTTCTGACACTGTTCCCCAGTGTGGAAAAAAAATGGCTTTTCTTGCAGGCAGTTGATTCAGAGCTGCAGAATACACCGAAAGAACGGTGCCAGCCAACCTGCGCCCTGCTGAGGACCTCCAACTGACCGCGCGGTACGTGGGAACCTGCTGGGATGTATTTCAGGAGCTCTGGAAAGAGTAAGATCAGTTCCTCAGGTCTATTTTTGGAAGGACTTGAGTCCTCTGTAACTTGGCACCTGTATGCCCGTTAACACTTCTTATTCCTCAACAAAATGCAGCCTAAGCTCTTGAGGAGTGTCCCTAGCTAGGGATGAACTGTGCCGTCACCTTCACTCTCTTCTCCACTTATTCCTGTTTAGATATTGAAGCACCTTGAAATGCAGAGCATGAGTTATGTTGGACAGGGAGATCAGTATGTCTGTGTAGGTTAAAAGAGCAAAACAATGGAGACCTTTTTTACTGGAAAACCAGTTAATTGCATCTTCTGTAATGTCTACATTACTTTGAAAACCCTAAATTATTCCTTGCATTGTCTTTTATTGGTCTTCTGGTTGGCTAATATGTTCCTTTCTGCTTTAGTGAAAATAACATGTGAGTAAGCAGAATGCCCAAATTTCTGAACTATGTCTTGTGGTGATTTCTTAATTTCCTGAGTGAGTGCAAGGTTCTTGGGGTTTTCAGTTCTGTGCCAGAAAGACTATTTGCTCATACAAAGTTCTTCATTGTAATAGGAAAAAAAATCAATTTGATTACTTTCATGTCAGCATGCATGTCTAATGGCTTAGAAGTTATTGCAGCCATAAAATATACAGTATCATTTCTCTCTCACTCTGAAATTTGACAGGATTAATATAGTCAGCATGAAATCTTAGTCATAAAGTCGGCCATAAGTGATGGTAAAATTAGCTGCTGAAATCGTCTGCTTATGGAATACATCTTCTGTTTTTCCTTCTGGGAAAAAATATCAAGGGAATGGCATGAGAATTAGAATGGTAGTTTTCTGCATTTCAAACTCCAACACAAATATGTCTCGTTTCATCTTCCTTTAGAAAAGAGAGAAAGATAGCAAGTGCTTTTAAGCTCTGTGATGTATAGAATAGCCTGGAGTACAATGGATATCTACAATAGATAGTCTGCATAGATTTATCCACTGAAAAGAACAGTGGTGGTGGGGATGGTGTTGGTCTAATTCCATTTTCATTGGGACGCTAGAGCTGATAATGTCAAGCACAGAGATGCTGTGAAGATTTTGCTTCCCCCCCCCCGTATAAATCATTCTAATGCTTCTCTGTAAGAACATAAAGAAGGTCATCGGGGTAAATGGCAACAGAGAAAAAGCATCTCTCTTTTCAAAGATTCACCTGCATTTTGTATTGGGAGGTGGTGGGGAGGTCTATTGTGTGGACCTCGGAAGAAGTCAGTGTTTCGTAGCATGTGCTGGCCCACCGTTGGGAGGACCTTTCCTGGAGTGAGTGATGCTCCAATTTACCTCCTGCAATGCAGCCCCCTTTTTTTCCTGAAAGACGGTTTCTTTCCACGTACCAGAGGCTGGAGGGAGCCGAGTTCCAAGTGAGTCAAGATACCAAAAAAAGGACCTTTTGAAAGGTAACTTAAAAAAAACACCCTGTGAAGATGGAAATTAGTAAGCGCACTCTCCCTACAGTAAGGGCAGCCGGCTGCTTTTGATTCAGCAGCTTGTTCTATTCTTCTGTGCAGCCTCCTTGAGAAACATAATGACCAGCTTCATCAGGCCTGAAGAGCAGTGGAAAACCTCAGTAGAAAGTCAGACTTTTGTCAGCTGAACTTGAGAAACTCTCTCTGTTTGAATCTCCTTGTGTGGTGTGAGTGTACCCGGTGTTAGGACCGAAGGGCCAGGGGGCTGTGCTGACCCGCTGGCGTGTAAAGCCGCACCAGACGCCTTTTAATGCCATCTTCCATCACGCTCAGACTTGTTCTGGGAAATGAAGGTGAATTGTCCTCTAAATCCCCTGATACTTGTTATGCACGCATACCCAACTTTAAAACTTCTCATTAGGGGTTTATCTTAATAATGTCTGGGGTAATATAATTGATAGAAAACATGGTATAACTAATTTGTCACTGTGGAATTTAATTGCTGGAAATAAGAGGGTGGTTCTTGGAAATCAATAAGAAGTTAAGGTGTTAACATCTCTTTTATGAATCTTACAGCTAGTGGCAGAGAAGCAATGCGCCTAATGTCACAGATCCACAGGACAAGCTTGCCAACAGCTTCAAGCCAACAGACAGCAAGGGCATGCCTCAGCCTGGCTTCAACACCACTGTTTTTCCCTGTGGCTGTTTCAGTGAGTCCAAAAGAACATGAATTTTTAGCCCTTCAGCCCTTTGGGAGAAGTGCAAGCAGCAAATGTTGGCAGCAGCACAGGGCAGCCTTTTCAGAACAAGGCCCCCTGATTATTCATCTGGAATACAATATTTTAGGGTCTTGGGTAAGAGGGAGAAGCAAGGCTAACAGACATGCGTAGGCTGGCATCAGTGCCTATCTATCTGGTGCCAAGCATCCAGGATTCAACATGCACTGGATGCTTACCACAGTTCTTTGTTTCAAGCCCTGGTTGTACTGTTTCCATGAGAACTGACTCTCTTGGTTTTGAGTTTCATAGACATTAGGGCTGGAAGGGACCTTGGAAGATCTTTTGAGTCCAGCAAATGTCTGGTCAGTGAGCTTCCTTATATCCCCAAGGTTACTTCACTCCTATGTTGATAGTACTTGGTAATTCATTCCTACCAACCCAGACATATTGAGCTGACCAACACCCATCTCTTACTACGCTGTCCCAAAGAAGAAATGAACTCGTTCAGTCTGAGTAGGTGACTGAATCGTACATATTTTTTTTAATAAAAAATGGATACCTCCCCAACATTATCCCATCTAGGGCATCCCCCTGGGCTAAAGTAAATTTTGCGAAGTTCAGTCTTGCCTGTTAAACCTTGTAGGACTTCCGTTGCTGTTTGGAACTATTCCACAGTTAAATAGATCTTAAACTAAGGGTTTTTGTCCAGAAATTGTTGTGTTTCATTGGATCAACTCATTCATTTAATACTTGACATATTTTGGCATAATAAATCTAGGCATAGAATTATTTTGAAATGTAATTCAAAAAAGGACGTTCTGTCATTTGCTAGTATTACTTTTTAAATACATTTTAGATTTAATGTTGCATTACAAGCAAACCAGACTCAGAAATGTTTGCCCAGTGTTGGTTGTTTCTTGAAAGCTAAATCCTGACTCCGATCTAAATTGTCAGCATGAGATTTCCTCATCTTTCAACCAGTGTCCTTGAATACTAATTTATTCTGTATAACTAACGTAGACATTATGATACTTCTCCTCCCATGAAGTCTGAAATGACTGCGGGTCATTTCTCTCGTCTGTAATGTCTTGTTGAGGCATGAAGACTTCTCCCCTCTCCCTCTCCCCAAGATTTGCAAATTAACTCTAACCTACAACATCTCTCTGCACCTGTGACACAGAGGGCTATCGGAGGGGATATGTCTGCGACTCCACACTGTAGTACTACTGGACCAATTAATATAAAAAAGAGGCTGCTTTAAGTTGAAGGGCTGCAAAGAAGAATAACAGAAAGGGTCAGAAGAGACAAGCTTGCAACAGAAAAGTAAAGACCTAAATATATGCGACTTGATGTGGGTTTGTAGGGGGCAGCAGCAACATAATCTATTATCAGTGGAAGGTTTTAAATATCAAGTAGGGCAAGACATTTTGCTGGAGTGATCTGAGGCAGACAGAGCAAGGAGTAATGGGATAGTATTTTAGGCTGGAGATCAGGAAGCCATTTCAGATAGCGAGGTCTGGTGGTGAGGTCTTCCCTGGGGCAGGGTGAAAGCAGCATCATTTCTGTTACTGAGGTTCGTGTAGCCTGCTGTTATGACTGTTGTTGGGTGTGTGAAGCAGCGTCAGGCAGTCTTATTAAAATGGCATGATTAATATCTAAATTGTGCTGGGCGACAGGAAGAGAGCAGCCAGCAGGGAGTGGTCTCACATGGGCCAGGATGGCAAAATAGTATGTTAAGCCCCTGGCTTTTTCTAACTTCTGTCCTCCTTCCAGCATAGTCTGGTTGTCAGAAAGAGAGTCTCTTCACAGACAGTGATGAGCTAGAAAGCTCTGAAAATGGTGAGAAATACAACCATGTAGCAGTTTTGATTTTTCTGTTCCCAAATCCAAGTTGGGAAAGAGGTTGCCTTGAAATACCAGCCTCTGAACTGCATGCTCTGACTACAGTCTCCATTTGAACGCCTAGTAATTTGTGACATGCTACCCTGCAATAAAGCTGGACGTGACTTCTCGCTGTAGTAGAAACGGTGGTGTGCTGCGAAGAGTTAATTACAGAATGATCAAAGAATAAAGTTTCCCTGAAGGGCCTGTGACATTGGCCCGGAGTCCATGGTTATGCTCTGCAGAATGGATAAAACGGTCTGTGCATCTCCAACTCCAGCCCTCCAAATGTTCTTTAAAAATGGAAAGCAAGAAAAATTGCTGTAGGGCTATTTAAAATGTAGCAGCTATAACTCTTAAATTTTAATAATAAATTACCATTAGTATGAGCCTTATATAATGCACACCTCATTATTGCTTACTCAGAATAATTTCTCAGCCTCTTTATAGAACCTTGGAACTTTATTTGCTGAGTATAAAATATGCAGAAATGCATGAATAGTTTTAAGACTTGGTACCCTAAACTAATACAGTGTGCTTTTTTTTCCAACCCATGATTGAAGTCAAATTAACATATTTACCTTCAGTGCTCCCAGGAGTAGCATTAAAAAATTCAAGAGGTGATTCAGAATAGTCTCCGATTTACTGTGTTTAAAGCTGGATTTCATTTCTCAGTAAAACCAGGCAAACACTTGACTCCCTTTCAGCTTAGTAGTCAATTTTCTTCCTGTGAAAGGCTTTGGACTCATCAACAGCTGTTAGAAGTATTACTACCCCCAAGTTCCCCAAAGGTGGTGTGGGCGGCAGGGAGAATGCGGTAGTGGCTGATTATCTTTTGCCGTCAGAAAACCAGTCAGGGCCCCTAGGTTTCAATCTGGACTCTGACATTGGATTCGGGGCATGACCTTGAGCAACATGCTAACGCAGGCACAGCCTCGGTTTATCTTTATGTGGATGCCTACGTCCCAAGGACGCTTAGAAGGCTTGCTTGTCATTTCTAACCCCCCTTGGCATCCTCAGCACAAAGCCGCTGTGTAAATGCAAACATGCAAGTTCATAACATTAAAACGGTTCTTTCTTGTTTGATAACTAAAGACTGAGCCGGATAATTCCTTTGTTCTTCAGTGCACTTCCCAGAAGACACAAGTTGTCTTGTCTTTTCTGGGGTTTTCTTATAAACGTACCGAGCTCTGCCCTAATTCAGCCCCTGCTGTAGTCAACGTGAGATGTGTAAACTCAGGACGGTGTGAGATGCAACTTGCTCAGTGAAGCCTATGGAAAAAGCGTTGGAGGAAGTAACCTGGCAAACGTACCCTGGAGCATCAAGGTAAACCATGGCTCATGGCTGTGGGTATAGAGAGGCGGGAGGAGTTTCAGGAAAATCCACACGAACAGACTTTGTATGGAGATTTTGAGGAGCTGACCCAATGTCCTCAGCTCGGGTAGATTAATATTCCTCCACGTGGACCCCCCACAGCTGTGGTGAGTGGAGCTAGTCAGATGTGCAGTGATCGGAGGGTCTCGATCACTACAGAAAGCTGGAAATACTGCTGCTACTTTTCCGTTCCTTGCCCCAAGGTGACACTCCCCAACTTTGGGACTCCTTTCAGCACATGCTGTTTCCTTACAAAGTGGGCTAATGATAAGTGGTAGGAATTGTGCCGAAAAAACTTATTTGTGTGTGTTTTTGGCTAGTTGCCTTGTAAGTATTACAGGGTGTTGCAGTAAAGTTTCCTGGATTTCACAACTGCAATAGTTCTTGTCTAACTGGCCAGGAAAATGAAAAAAAATAAATAAATAGAGACAAATCAAACTTACTTCTGCTTTTTGCAGCAATGATGGCTTCTTCATATTTTTTTTATTTTTTTTTCTTTCTGGTGAAAGGTCACCAGGGCTTTTCTGTTCCTTCTTTGACCACTGCCAGTTTTCACCTCTTGATCTGAGAATCTTAATGTGTTACCACCTTTAATTAATTCTAACCTAGCAGCCCTCCGAAATAGGCCATTTTATAAATGGGTATATTGAGGCATGGAGAAATGAAGTGATTTGCATGAGGTCATCCAGGGCCCATTTCTGTGCATGCTTGAAGGGTTCCTGTTGACTTGATTAGACATTGGATCAGAGAGTCGGTGTGAGAGCAGGGAATAGAAAACAAGAATTGTGATTATTAGCCCTTTACTACAGTCACTTGATCTGACTTGCTGGTGTACATACAGGAAATATTCTGGCTGAAAACAGATTACCCTTCACATAAAAATGCTCATAGCTAAACCAGGGTAAGATTAGTTGCACAACCTACACCCCTGCATACTTTTAGGCATGCTTTTTTCCTGAGACTTCATAGGCAATGGGGACATGTTCTTCATAAGGCAAGGTTGGGGTCATGGCACAGAAGCAGTTGAGTACTTGTAGGGTGTGTCTACATGTTGCCATACAGCGCACTGTAGCAACATAGCAATCCCGTGTGTCTACACGTGATCGCCAGCTATGTCACCATAGCGGCGCGCTCCCTCGTTATGCTGCACCGCTACGGCAGTGTAGTGGCAAACTCTGACCGTGCACATGGCGCGGTAACCGCCTGTACTAAAGCACAGCGCCGTAACAACATCGCCATATGGCAACGTGTAGACACACCCATAGGCTTGGAAATTGCCCAGGAATCTGAAATTAGGTACTGTCAGTGGGTTCTCTTAAAATAGCTGCGATCTCAGGCCCATTTCAGAAGTTGTGCTCTTTCTCAGGATGTGAAATAATTAGGCTGCTTGGTCCAAATTTGTGGGTTTATTATGAACAGTATGCTTGGAATTTGCATGGGCTTGTTCCAGTTGTACCTTGTCCTGTAGTGTTGACACTTATGTGTGACAAGGGTAGTAGCAAAGTTTGCCGAATAGTTTCAAGGAACTTTCTAATGTGTCAAGCCTGCTAAAGCAGAACACTTCTGGTTGCTCAGTCTATACTTTTTGCTAAGTCCTATAGTGAAAGACTAGGCTTGACTCCAATTTAATGGGATTTAGTTTAATTAAATTGCAGAAAATGTAAATTTAAGGGGAAACCCCTCGTCCTTTTTTCACCCAAAGGCAGAGTATCTGTGGCACTTGCTGTTGCAGGTGGCCACATTGGGAGTTGGAGACAGGATAGTGTTATGATCAAATTTTTGTCTGGTTCAGCTCGCTCCTGGACTACTCGTATAGCTGTATTGTGTGCCTTGTTAGCCTGTGTGAGCTCACAGAATTGAACAGGGAGCTCCCCACTGCCAGCCTAGAGCATCCTGACAGCAGAGGCATTACAACTTCCTTTCACCACTTTCTGCCACATCCGTTATCAATTAATATTGGCCTTGGAGTACTGTTGGTCCATTTGAGTAGGAAAGTAAGAGTATTCATTGGTGCAAACAAGCACTCTCAGTTCACCAGGTAAGGCACACTTGCTAACATATGGGAAGCAGGTGCTGCAGTTGCTAATAATATGAGCAGGAAAAGAATTGTTGTGATGCTGAAAAATGCAATTACTCAAGTCTGGGCTAAGTGCAGTTGAGTGGGGTGCTCAATGAAAAAGAATTGGACTGTTGCTTACTCCCTTTACCCTGTCAGGCTTTGAGGTGAGATGTCGAGTTCTTGGTTCGACCCAAAATAAACCACAGATCTGGAAGGAAAAAAAATGTTTTTTAATCTGCCAATACTTCCACATTAGCAATCTCATTTGTTCAGTCCACAGAGAAGAGAACAAACTTGATCTGGAGAGGACTTGGATGGTGTTTTCTCTTTCTTTTGATGCCAGTTGCCTTGTGGGAATGAGGCCCTATTAATGTGTGCTGGGGAAAGGCAGGGAGTAAGGGACTAATTCTGTCCTGTGTGTGTATCCTGCATAAATTGGATAATGGGGCACTGGCTGGAAGATCTGCAAGCTAGAACAAAATCTCTTGCTTCTTCACTTGAGACGCATGTTGGCCTAGCTACAGTTCGGTGGGTTATGCTGTTGGCCAGTGCTGAATCCTTTCTCCACTGTTTAAATTGCTAATTAGATTCCATCTGAGAAGCAACATAAAACAGGAGTAAATGGACTTGGCTTCATAAACTTAGTGTTTAAATATTTTCCTAGGCAGGAAAAAAACATTTGCTTTTCATGCAAAACACACAAATTTTGGAGAAGATCCCAAAGTTATGTGTTTAACTGTTCTGATCTGTGCATTTGCGGAGCAGAAAAACTGTTAATTTCCCCTGCATAATTATTTTCTTTTTTAAAAGGAAGTTGAAATATATCTAAGGAAGACATTTTAAGTGACTGTTGGGGATGAACTACAGTGAATGAGTCGAGTTCACTGACTGTTGCTTCACTTTGCATCAGAGCCTTTTGGAAAGAAGCCCCTTTGCCTTATCCCCCACCCAAGGGAACTAACCACAATTATTGCTCTTACTGACACACATCTTATGAATTTTAGTGCAATATGTATTTGGTTGCTAAATTATCTTTGAACCCACCAAAATGTACTGATGTGAATTATTGCCAAATTCACTTGGTGAGATTTTGAATGCATGCACCTCTCGCACGCATGCTCTTTCTCTCTCTTCCCAAGGTCTCTGGTGCAAATGTTCATACATAGATGCTGTAAATACGCCTTTCTTTATTTTAACTTATTGATGCGGTGTTGCAGTTATGTTTGTTTTGTTCAAAATAGTGACTCCAGACTGAAAAATCTCTGATGTGATTGTGGGTAAAGCTTGGAAATTCTTGTTGATGGCAATTATAACCTCTATTAGGCAGTTACTAGGAATGGAGGGCACTTTTGCAGACCCCCTCGCCCTCCAGCCTCCAGGAATAGAGCTATGCAGGGGTAGGCAACCCCTGGCACGGGCACTTGAAGGCATTTTGCTTGACACTCATATCCTCTGTGTGGATGGCGGGGCAGGGGCTGGGGCTACACGGCCACAACAAGGATCGGGCCCCTCGTGGCTCTCCTGCCGTCCACCCTCAGCACGCCAACATCTTACAGATTGAAGTTGCAGGTGTTTTTGGCACTCTGCCCAAAAACATTGCCAACCCCTGGGCGATGTCAACCCATACTGGCAAGCAGGTCTTGTAACAGAGCTGGGTGGAAGTGGTCCGGGGCTCCCTCCAAGGCTGAGACAGCAAGGGATCAGGACAGAGGCGGTTCTGCAGGAAAGCTCTTGCAATGGCATAGTTTGAGGAAAAGGCTTTGTCTGCGGCTTGTTTTGTTGTTTGAGTTACCAGGAAAGCCAAACCCAGTATATGGCATGTTTGGACTGTGGGCAGTGTGCACACATGCCCCGTTTTGAGTACTGAAAGCTGCACCAGCCTTGCCAATGTGCTTTGCAAACAGAAGTGACCAGGTAACTGTATGGGAGAGCAGGTGAGGCCTCCTTCCCCCTTACCTTCACTTCTGCAGAGCTCACTCGGACAGACCTGAAGGCAGGAAATCTGATCGTTACCTAAGTCAATGAAACCACTCACCTAGAGAAAATGAGCACAGTATTGCCTATCGGTTAAGGCCTCTGAGACAGAGCCACATATGCAAAGCAGCATGGATGCATATCATGTTATGTGCATAAAAGCAAGGGTTTGGGTTTTTTTTAAGCCACTTCATATATCCTTTACTAAAATTCGTCACAAGTTTCTGTAGGACTCTCTTGATTGTGCACGTCAGCCCTGCCCAGTTCTCGCTTAAGGACTCTGTAGCCTGGCCTCTCATATGCTAGAGATTTGGAGAGTGTTTTACAGTTGTGATAAAATGATTTTTCCTGGCACACTGCATGACTTCTTTTGGTGTCTGAGAGAGTTTTGTCTCTAAATTACTCCCCCCAAACCAGTAAACCAAACCAAAAGGGGAAGGGCCTAGTAGTACAGTGGGTTGCTAGTGTTTTACAATGTACTAGGTAGTGTTGGACTGATGTTGTAGCCATTGTGGTCCAGGAATTGGGCAAGAAGCAGGGATTGTTGTGGGTCATTTCTTTTATTGGACCAGCTGCACGGTTGGGATAGTCCCAAACACACAGTTGGCATAGTAGAAGTGATCACCCACAACCATCCTTGCCTCTCGCATACACTTGGCACTTTATGAGTCGTGTTACAGTGGCAAACTATGCCCCAAAATGCAGAGGAAAGCAAGCAGCCAGGGCAAAGGAAAGACAAGGACTTTATTGCTTGTAATTTGACTTCTGTCGCATGAGCAAAACGAGTTTGGGTGTGCTGATCAGAGGCTGACTACTGAAGTGCTGACTTCAGAAGACGGTCACTGCTCGGCTGGCACGTTGACCAAGCTGCACCCGAATTTGCCTCTGCAAGCCCTCTCCCTGCTCTGAGGATGTCCGTCAGGCCCCCCAATGCCCTGCTGATGCCCACCTCACTATGAGCAGCCTTACCAACCCCAAAGCTGCCGCTGCTCCATACTTCAGCTCCATCTGCTTTGAGACATGCAGTGGCCCTGGGATGCCTCGTAAATAAGAGATAAAAATAGGGAGGGGACGAGGGACCACAGCTTACAATTCCTCTTTCTCTCCCTGCTCATTATAATCCTGCACTGTGGCCAGATGAAAGGGATGGTATTTATAAAACCAGGGGTGGGGAGCACCAGGGATTACCCTTCCTTGAAATAGGCCCTTTCAACAATGTTTCCCTCCGTGATCTTTTCACCGCACCCCGTCAGAACAAGGTGATGCAGCGCTACCTCATCCTATGATGTCGAGGCCTGTCATAATGGTTGCTGTTGTGCACCAGTCTCGCCCTATATTTTATTTTAACCACTTCTGGATTTGTGCACATCCAACTGACTGGGAAGCCACGTGGCGTTCGTACCAATCCTCTGTGTGATGCCTAGACCCTAGGTTTTCTTGCCGCGGCAGCTACAGAGAGAAGAAAAGGTCCTGGTTACAACTTTTGTTCAGTCTAGAGAACTGGTTGACCCAAAAGGGTGCATTAAACCGGTGCCGGACATAAAGTCCTGGCCTTGCATGCAAGTGAAACAATCAGGTGGGCTCATTATCTGCAATTTGTGGGGGAATAGCAATGCAGAAGATGAGGTACAATTTGTCTTGTGGCCTCAGTATTGGAAAGGCCAGGAGAGTTGGGCCAAAGTGGGGCAGGCGGTCTGAGAGGTAGCGTAGAGCAGTGCTGCTCTGTAGTATGCTTTAGTGCTTATTAGCCTTTTATGAGCGCTGTTAACTTACATTTTGAAAGAAACTAGAAAATAAAAATAGATGACGGTCTCCTACGTGGAGAGAAATAACATTTTAAAGCTTCCCTGTATGAGCACTTTCTGCATGTCCTGCTGTCATTAATAATAACCATTCAAGAACCATAGATGTTTAGCTTATTTGTGTTCTTTTAACACCTTTCTGTTTCATAACAGTAATTACCTTTTACAGTTTTGGCTTAAAGGCATATTCAGCTAAGCAGTGGTGTCTGCCATCATTCCTCGTAATCCAGTAGTGAATCAAAGCAACTTTTTACAAAACAAGATTCTCTTACTGTTGCAAAAGAGCTTTGGGGAAATCTGGTTTTTGTGGTTAAGGATCTTATTCTGGTGCACAAGGAAAATTATGTGTAGCTTTTATTTGGCCCAAAGGATTCTTACAACATTATCCGTATTTCCTTTAATTTGTGGGATTTCTAGTAAATGGGCTTAAAAATAGGTCTGGGCAAAATGCCAGGGTACATACGAACAGTAAAAAAGCTTTGCACACTATGAGTAGGTTGCTTTCACTTCTCTCTAAATGCAGATTGTATTAACTGAAAAAAGTAAACACTTACCTTTTGCAGTTTAATGTGAATAATCCTTTACAGTTTCTTCAAGGTGGAAATTATTAAAAAGAAGTTTAGATTAAATGATAGCCGTTTTGACTGTATTTTAATTGAAATGGAATCAGGAATCTCAGAAGAGGGTATATTAATGATAATTGTATTATCAAATGCTGGGGCGACTCGAAAGGAGAAAAGTCTCCCAACTTAACCATCGCTGAGGTGTCCGTGTCCTGGGAACGCAACATAAGTAGAAAAAGAGAAGAAACCCGTTGTGAGATTTATTTGTTCGCTATTTCATTCTCAGCAGTCTCTTACATCTTTCCTGAGACAGGAAAACATAGTGATAGTGATTCTATTGCATGGATTCAATAGTAGTCTGACTTGAAAATCTGATTGCCTTTCTCCCTTTGGTAATATTTAGCTTTTTCCTCTGAATCACTCTGAGTTTAGATGACTGCAAAGTACACTCTTACTGGAGTACAGCCACTCGCCAAAGCCTAAAATTACAGCCTGGTGCACAAGGGAGTGGATATATATTGCTAAGAGTCTCTGTGGTAAAATAAAGGAAAGTGAAAAAAGTTACGAAAAGTAGTTTAACAGTAAACCATCTCTCCTTCACCTTGATCGGTCATCTAGATGGTGTTTTCAGTTGTTTGTTTGGGGTTTTTTTGCCCTACCCCCGCCTTTTGGCTAATTTGACTTCCTTTAACTGGAAATTTCAACTCCCTCCCTCTGTTTAAAAAAAAAAAAAAAAGATTTTATATTGAACTCCCTACGCGTGTTTTTTGGACACGGAGAAGATGGTTCTGAGCTTTTTTCCAGTGGAAGTGTGCTGTTATTAGAGGGCTGCAGTGGGAGCACCCTGTGGTCCTGCATAGCAAGGAAGACAGAATTGCCACTCTGTGGTCAGGGCTGCGGACATAGGGTTGTGGCTAAGTTATATCGGTCTCAGTCACCAAGGAAATTTGGTGTTTTTTTGGAGTTTTCTTTGTGGGGGGTGAGGGGAGGTATGCTTTACATAGAGATGGGGGTGGGTGATGGCTCCAAGGGCACTCTTAAGCAAAAATCCAGTTAGTGATGATGTTCTTGGCCTTCCATGCAATCAGCACCCTCTGTGCCTGATAAAGGAGTTAGCTTGTTAAAGAAAAATAATGCCATTGAGAGGACGGTGCTAATAGCGGTTTCCGTCCAAGGATCTCGTACTGCTTTACACATAGAAAGGCTTGCATCACCAGCGAAGGAGGAACATTAAAGGGTAAAACTGTATTTGGCATCTCATCGCACCTGTCTGTCTTGAAGTCGTGCAGGAGTAGAACTAGGGGTAAAATCTGGATCTTCTCATTTGAAGTTCTGTGTTTCCTCCATTGAAAACAACAGTTTTGGGGTTGATTTGGAAGTTGAACCTACCGTATCATAATGACTGGAGTCCTGTCCAGTCCAATAAACCTCTTAGCCACACTATTACCAGCCCACAAAAAAAAAATCTCCAGCAGAGAGAGAGAAGTTGATGGTAGATTGATTTATTAATAGGTTTTCATTTCTTTTTTTTTCTGCAGAAGCATTTTATGTCTCAGATGTGCATCTTAGTTTTCCTTGTTCAGACAATCCAAACTTTGCCTTTGGGCAGCGTACTTGTCCAGCTGGAGACTCCATATTGAACTTGTTTTTTTAGCTGGTAGGCACCTGCAGCATTTATTAACTGAGCTCTGAGGCACTCTCTACTTCCAGCCATTAGTAGGCGGGTTGATCCGCTCCCATGAGAGGGCGAGGCCAGAGCGTCAGCCCATCCAGAAAAGTATGCTGCCTGCTCAGTGACAAGATGAGATTGAAAAATGCAGAAGAATTCGAGGGTTAAAATCAAACACATTTTTTCCTGTGGGGTCTCAGTAATCTGTGTAAGCAGTTTTCTGCCCATCGCACTGGGGGCTTAAAACCACTGAACTGTCGATGCAAGATCCCTGTCTCCCCCCAGATCACCTCTTGCAAACAAGCTTGATTGCAGTGAACCCAGGTTTAGCCGCTTGAAACATCTGGGAGGAAGTAGATAATTCTTCTATTTCTAGGACTAACTTTTCACCTAAGAGAGTTTTCCTTTTGCGTGAGTCTGTAATTCCACGCTGGCAGGCTTCGAATCTCTAAAGCTTGAGCAGAAGCCCGAATTCCACTCGGTTCTTCAAATTTACCTTAAGATAAAACTCCCAGCTGTCCCGAAGAGAGAGGCTGCTATTGTTTTTTTTCAAATCCCAAGGTTAAATTAGCAGCTGCAGTTCAGCTTGGTACTGAGAAGTACCGTCTTTTTTTTCTCTCCATCTTTTTTTTTTTTTTTTTTCCTTTAAAGTTGATGTTAAGATGAACTGCGTGCTGGCTGCTGGTGGATGAAGGGACTCATTGACGGTCAATGACAATCCTTAACTACTATAGCACCGTGAAATACGAAACAGAATAGCAGTTGGAAGCACCTCTAGAGCACCTGCAGTGGGGTTTTCTCACCTGGAAGATGGTATTATGCTCTGAATACTGTGGCACGCTACATACTCCAGCTCCCAGCCCTTCAGATTGAATGTGTATATCCAAGGTCTCTCGACAAAATTACGGAGACCCCTGTCGTAGCTTGTATGTGGCTGCACACTTCTTGCCCTTTGGACCATATTTGGGACTGACGAGAGACGTAAGAGTTGTAACTCCGAGTTACTGAGCTGCTTTAACTTTCCTCCCTTTTAGCAGACTCCCTGGTTTGAGCCATGTCCTCGTGCTAGAGCTGTAGGTGAGCAATCTGTATGGCAGGCAAGAAGGAGGTTTGCCTCTTGGCAGAAAAAGACCTTTGGGAACTGAGGAAAGATTTGCAGGTCTTCTATACCTAAACTTCCTCCGTTTTCTTTTGCAGCTAGTAGTATTCATGCAGTAAATGCTGTACGTCAGATAACGGGGCCGTGGCGGTGGGTGGGAGAAGGTACAAGCAATTAAAAATGGCACAGGCCATCTCTACTTTCCAGTTGTGCTGTTCTGCCTGGGAAGTGTGGGGTGTTGCTCTTGTTTCTGGGTCAGTGAATATTGAGGTGGACTGCTCTGGGTTCACCAAAGGATACAACTGAAAAGCAGAATTGGGAAACCTCTTAGTTTCCGTGAGCAGGCTGATGAAATTTGGCAAGGATACAGCCGTATTGTTTACAGGAAAGGATTGAGCAGTCCTATCTTAATATGAACATGCCAGCTTCCTTTATGGTCCTCTTGCGACCAAACTAGATGTTAGCTGTAAATACCAATAGCACAGGTAGCATGGCGGTGTAAATGTGGGCACGTTGGAGACCTCCAGCCCAAAGATCTGAGACCAGCAGCTGGCAATTGAATTCTGCTTTGTTACCTATTTCTCCTTCTCACCCCAAAAGGGTTATGGCAGGACCAAGTTAACGAGCCACTTAAGACAATACCATCCTCGCACACATCCTCATAAGCCTCTTTGATTCTTTCTTTTGCAGATAATTGGATTCTTTTTTTTAAAGACTCAACTGAGAGACAGCAAATTTAATATTTTCTGTATCTTGGATGTGTTGTGATTTACATTTGATTTTAGGCATAATTAGAAATGCAAGTAGAGCGCTTTGTGTTTTACCTCTGCTTCAACTATTTATGGCATGGTATGCAAATGAGCTAAGCTATGAATATTAAAGATTAGAGCATGTTACAAAGTATCACTGTTTTTAATGAGTTCAGTAATGGGCACAGGCTCTGCACGCACTTTAATATGGGCGTATTTTATGTTGTGTGCTGTCTTCCCTGCTTTGCAGCTATTTATTCCGTGTTTGGTTACATCCCATGAGAACATGGCCATTATTTAAAACATATCGAGCCCTGGATCAGCTGCAATAGGTAGGTGCTATTTTCATATATGCCCATGACAAACACTGCTGCAGCTAGAAAAGAGTGTTGATGGATTATTTCACAGAGACTGTTTCAGTTCTTGTATAGGTCAATCCGTTTCATCTGCTGCAGTGTTGTAGAAGGATCTGAGAATATGAAAGTGCTTGTCGACCTTTCAAGGTGCTTTGCAGTACTGGAAGGGAATCTTAAACATGTTTCAGGCAAAACGGAACTGCTTCATGCACACAGCCCAGAGACGTTTCATTTGCTCTTTCTCTCCAGTTGGACTCATCGACATAGTATTTGGCTTACAGGCACATCATAGTCATTTCAGAGAATGTTATCAACTGTTTAGCATAAAAGAGGAAGCCCAGGACACATTTTTGTGTGTACTTGGACCACTCAGTTAACTTCTTTATCCATCCATCCATCCATCCATCCTGGATTTGGTGATCTTGCAGGTCCCTTCTGGTCCTTTGATTAAAAGGGCTGTCCTAAAGGAGTCGCAAGGAGAGGGCTCACTAATATTAAAGTGCTTGGAGATCCTCAGGTATCTAGTGTTTTATAGGTGAAAACGTGCTTTGGAGAACGTATTTTGGAATGGTTACAGTTCCAACGCTTTGGCCCTGATCCTGCAAGCTCCCGCGTGTGGGCACGCTTCTGTGCGGCAGCATGCACCGTAGCAGTCGGGGGGTCTAATACAGATGAGAGTCCAACCCCACCCAGCAGCTTGTAGGATTCAGTCTTCAAGGATGAGCTAGAAAATACGAAGACGCTGTGGAAAACCTGACTTTTCATGCAGAATGGGGCCAGGGGGAGTTAAATATGCCCCAGGGAAGAGCGCTTTTCAAGTTTAAGGTATTTAAATTACAAATTTGGATGAGGAAGATTGTCAGCAGTATTCAAAACAGTGCTTAAATTCTTTTGAAACATTGTCAAGTGGTTCTGTAGCAGCTGAGATGTTTGGCACATGAGGACTTGGCCCGGGTGCAGTTCGTTTTTTTTCCTCCCCCAAAACTCTGATCATGTGTAGCTGAGTGTCCTACGGTTAAGGAAAACTTGAGGATTGTGCTGGTTTCAGATTGACCCTTGTGCTTGGGTGGAATTGAACCTAGTCTTGTGGGAGGTGTGGATGCTTGTTGAGATTTAATTAACATCAACCTGATTTTTTTTTTTTCCCCTACAAAAATGTAATTGAAATATGTAACATTGAAACTGGTATTATGATTTTACTGGATTCATACTTTTGTGCTCAATAATCTGTAAAAGTACACATGGTTTTTTTTCCATATAAGGTCAGATCGCTGTATGCAGCCTCTCCACCTACAGCATGAAATCAAAAAACCAGTGATTTCACCACTCCTCCACTTCCCAAGGTTTTTTCTACCACTTGGTACAAAAAGGTAGATCAGATCTCAGTATAAAAATATCCCTTATTTTTAAGTGCACCTGTGGACCTCGACCTTGGGCTTTCTCCTTCCCCTTTTATGTTGTTTGGTGTCCCTTTCTTAGCGACAGCGCTTTTGCTGTGGCGTGTGTGGCATGCCACTCAGAGCCCTAAAAGTTTGTTGGAGGTAGTTGTGAGAGTCTGAAAAACGTAAGGTGCCCATCAAGAATACCCTATATGCGGTGCTTTGAATGGCTTGAAAGTTTCTGCGCTGAAACGCTGGTGGAACTGCCATGATCTGTTGGTGAGGAGCATGTACATCAGGAAGGTCAAGACCACATGCAAAGCACAGAGTTTTGTATGAGGGAGAGGAAAGTCAGGATTCAAAACGTACAGGTGACTTCCCTTCTTTAGCCCTTGCCTTTTTTGCCTTGGTCCTTTAACACAGATACTATACAAGGACCTCTGTTGAGATCCTTCCAGTGCCCTGCCCCAATAAAGAGGGACGGGAAACTTAATGTCCCTCTCTTGTACGCATACGTGAGCTCATGTGTACCACTTACCCCAAGCAATGTCATCTGTTATTAGAGGACTAAGAGTTCAGGGCTCCCGTGTTGTGTTATTCATGTGATTGGCAAGTGACCTAACCTCTCCGCACATGTTCAGCCATCATTAGGATGTAGACAGGCTTTTAAAAGAAACTTAAAAAGTATTTTGTGATGGTCTGACAGAATACAAGCTCTACATGCAGCCTGCAGCCGGGGAGGTTTTTCAGTTGTATCCCCATCCCCCCAAATCAGTAGAAAGTGATTCACATGAGCCAAATGTCTGTACTGTAATGCCAATATTTCATCCCACACTCGGTTAAAAATACCATCCTTGGAGGCAAACATTTGGATGTGTATAAAAAGGTGTTGTAATTAGCGCTGTTATAATAAGCTTCATATGGTGATTCGCCAAGTTGCTGTAATTTTATACTCAAGGTGTGTCATAAAAAGGCCTTTATAATATCTTGTGGGTGGAAAGCGCTGACGTTCCTCAGGTGCTCAGGTGCTTGCCAACTATTCGGCATGGGTTGCACCCGGTTTGCACTGTGCTCAGATGCCTTTCTGGCCATGGCGGCTGGAGGAGCAGCTCTCGTGCGAATGGCTCCGGACGCTGGAAACGCAGAGTTAATATTCCTGCAGAACGTACCTTTTCCTTACGTGACCCTTTAAAGGCGAGCTTATGTTTCCATTAACAATCAAGCTCAGTTGCAATTGCAGCATGACTTTATAGAGCATTAAAAGTTTAATGTACAAATGCTTTCACTGGCCAAAACTTTTTTTTGGCAGCGTCATCCTCTGCCACTGGAAACGGTACAAAAAGAGACGGTCTTAATAGCCTCAAAGAGATTGCTGCCCTTGAAGGGTTAATTATATTATGCCTAGCTGCTTTTTTTTTTTTTTTTTTTTAAACAGAGAGAATAAACTGTAGCCAAAAGTAAGAAGTCATTAATTTGAGACCAAGCTGTAAGCAAAGTTCCCTTCTTTTATGCAGTTTGGTAACGGTAGACTATGCAGTAATTGAAAAGTAAAGGCAATTGAATTACAGGCTCCTGTCCAAACGGAGAGTGCTTTTTTTTTTTTTTTACAACCTCCATTGCATCAGAACTAGGCAGTATTCCTGATGTTCTCATGTGTGTTAATGCTGACTCACAGACTAACTTGCACAAGAAAAAAAACACACAGGCAGCTCCACCATACTAGGTAATGAGCTCTAGCAAGAAGCACCGTCTGATGTTTTGTAAGCTCTTTTAATTGACCTTTTAAGACGTATACTTATTTTAAGGCTTTCTGTTGTGTTAGTGCCATGATGGTAGAACTGAGTCATGCATGTTATATACTGCTAGCAAATGCTGTTGTATAGGAGGAGCGAGGATAATAAAATTCAGCGTGACACTTGTCTTTTTGATGTGTTATGGATATGAATTAATGTCTGTAATGGAATGCAGGCAATGCACATTTTTTGCAAAAAGGGGGGAAAAAAAGGAAAAGAAGCATGGTATGGTATACAGCGTTCTGTCCGGTAATTCTTAGGGATGGGAGTTAGCTTGGGTCTTAGAGCTTTTATTAGATGGCAACAAATTTAAATTTTGCAAAATACTTGTATTTAATGTTTATATCCGTGCCTCTCCCTCCATCTCTCTCTTGTAACAACCTGCAAAAATGAAACGGTGTGTTTTGCAGATTTGCTTGTCCTTGCTTTGATAGGCTCTTAAAAATCTGTGGTGAATAAGGGGGAGAAATCAATTAAAAATAATGGAAATAACATGCTCTGCTGTGATTGAATGACTACTTTTTGAGACAGAATCCAGTTGGAGTTTATGACCTCGAGCACTAGTGTTTCATTGAGGCTCTGCGAGTGACTCACCTTGCAGTATGACAGCTCCCTTGTAAATCTAATGCATGGGTGTCGGAGACTGCTGCTGTGGAGGGCTTTGTCATTCCAGAAAGAGAGCTCCCTGAGACGGTTATATTGGGCTTCTTCAGTGCAGGATTTGTGCCCACTTTCTTAGGCTGGATTACCAGCATTAATTTCATTAACATGATCATCTTTCCCCCCCCTCATTTCCTCCGAGACTGGGTATGTGAATATCTAATGGCTCCTTTCTGTGCTAACTTTTAAAAATCATAAACCAAGCAGAAGTGTTCCCTAGCTGCACTGCGCTCTCTGTTGTATGCAGCGTACTCATTTTTGCAAATTTTAGGTTCTCCTATTTTACCAAACCAGAATGAATCCTGCTCTCCAATTGCCACCGGCTGCTGCACTAAAAATACGGTTTCTTAGCATTGGCTACCGCTTTCAACTCGCAGAGTTTTGGAAATACACACCTTGGAGCTAGAGAAAGAAAGGCTGCAGAACAAAAATGAATGTCAATACGAGTGTTACTTTGATTACCAAACTTAGCTTGGGTTTCCTTCTCCCGGTAGGGCTGGCATTAAATGAAGTAAATGCCAGTAAGGCATCTGTACTGTTCACACGTGGGACTTAAGCCACATGTACCCCTAGTGACTTCTGACGCATTGACAGTTCTAATGGGGGGGGGCATTTTTAGTACGTAATGCTCTTTATTATTTAGTAATGGTGGAAAGTTTTATCTTTTACCTTCTTTTTTTGCTCTGATACACACACACACACACACACACACACACACACACACACACACACATGCATGCACGCCTGTGCAAGCCACATGGCATTCATGGCGGAGATACTTTGGCATTGGCAGTTCCACAGATCAAAATTGTAAGTATATATCTTTTCCGCCGGAGTTTTATACTGGTCAGGTGCTGGGACAGTATTGCTTAGCCAGCAAGTCCCACAGCGAGCTAGCTGTTCCAGTTCTCCTTAGCAAAGCTGGACGTCCTCAGGACAGCCGGCCTGGGAGATGGGCTGTGTTCGGCTCTTCTCCTTAACTACCTCTCCATTTCCCTGTGGATTTACCTGGGGAATTTAGGAGCATGTGAACACTCCCGATGCCCTTAATTGTCTTGAGGGATGATCCAGAAGAGATTTTGGTGCCCAGCTCTGAGCAGTCCTGTACGGCTGTTTTCAGAAGGAATTCTGCTTTTTTTTTTTTTTCTTCTCCTCCCTTTAGAAGCTGCTTCTATTGTTCCTTTCTGATGTGCAGCTTCCATGTTAGAAATCCCCTAGCAGCCTTAAATCCAAGGGTGTGATTTTCTTTCTTTCTCCTCTTTTACAGAAGAAAGGGAAGTTTCTTTTGACCCAGTGGGGCCTTCAAGGGCAGAACTTCTCAGCTATTTGCTTTTGATGAGAGTTTTGCTTAGGGATAGTGGTGAAAGCCCTTTCTGCGGAGCTTTGTTTATAGCCCTCTGAGGATCACTAAATCTTTTCTTTTTCACAAGTCCAGCTGCTTTTTTAGCACACCTTGCTTTTGAAGAAAGGCACTTATGACATGGGCCTTTATTTTAAAATAAACACGCCGGTGTTTTCGTTAGGTCGCCGAGCTTTTTTGTAGGTTGTCTAAGGAAAAGACAATTTAAATAAATTATCTAATTACTTCTGATTACTCCTAAGGGAGCTGTGATGGCAGCATCTTGTTCTAGGTGAATAATTTTTTTGGTTGGGGGTTTTTTGGGGTTTTTTTAGTCCAGATCACTTGGGCATTCAAAAAAATAAAAACCCTACCTTTTAGAAGGAGAAAATCTATGGTGTTGAAACAGTAGTAACTCCAGTGGGGCATGTCTGAGATGCTTGCAAAAACTGTGAAGGTTGCCATTAGGTCAAATAATGTCTAACCCTTTTATGAGCATGTTGAGACTAGGGATATGGCCTTCCTCTTGTGAAAATATATTTTAATGTAGAATTTGTCTTGGTAGATCCTCAGAAGTCCCCTCCAAGAGGCTTCCAGTGAGAAAATAAATTAACCTCTTCAGGTGACTTGTGGCCCATCTTCATTCTTTAGTATTATTAAAAATGAGAAAATAAATTAACCTCTTCAGGTGACTTGTGGCCCATCTTCATTCTTTAGTATTATTAAAAATTCTGGTTTAATTGAACTTCTCCCATTTAAGCAAAAATGTGGCAGGGAGGGGTTGTCTTGATCTGACCCTTTAAAAGAAAGTTTAGCCTAAGAGGCTTTTTCTTATGGCAGTCTGAAGGTGAAATAATATGGGCCCTTCACAATCTATAGGACTTCTCATGGAGAGGTAGCTTAGTCGGGTGTAGTATTGTGAATCCTAATTTACATTGAAAGCCATTTCTGTAGTCGGCACAGAGCGCTTGCAAGGCTAATAGGCTGTAACCCAAACCTCCAAATTGTAGGCCATTTAAAGTACCCCACGGTCTTCTGTTTGCAAAGTGTTTATAGAATAGCTTTACTGGGGGAAACATTAGATTTAAACATCTCAGCTGTGAGGACATATCATGCTTATCGGGAAGTCACACTGCTTACTTAAACTTGCAAAAGGTCAGGTAGCGTAGAGGTTCCCTCTCCTCCCCTTCCTTCCCCTGTTCCACTCTTCCATGATTGCTCTGTTGTATTTGTCAGCCAACCAATTGGATTAAAAAGTAGAAGGGAAAATAGGGAGCAAAAACTATTTTGGCAAGAATTGGGCCAGAACTAGCACTTGCAAGATGGTTTTGGTGCTGACAGCTTAGGTTTTGCTAAAATGCTTCTAGTCTTGGCAGGTCATGAACCATTCGGACCTCAAATTGTATCCTGATTACCATCTTGCTCTCTGCTGCAACTCATTTGAATGTTATTTCAGCACTTTGTATCTCCCGAAAAATCAAAAGGCCAAAACAATCGCTTTATTACCAACTGAAAGCCTGATCCCTAACCAGTGGTTTGTGAGAGTAGTAGCTGCTAACGTAGCGTGAGACTTGGAGAGAAAGCAAGCCGGTAATCAGGATGATGCGATTTTTAATGTGGGATCCCTTAGGAATCATCCTAGCAAGACATGAATACCATATGAAGCATACCACTGGAAGTCCAAGCTTCTCAGTTGTTTTCTAAGCTTTCCAACAGGATAAGGCTTTAGTTTCCAGCTGTTTTCATGGGAGATTTGAGGTCAAATCTGCCAATAATCTCTTGGTGTAGCTGTGCTCTTTTGATTCTGGTCGAGGACTTGAATAGATCTTGGACCGGCATGACTTTCATTGCATGAAATAATCACGTGCGCTCTTCCTGGCTTTATTTCTTCGTTGATAGGGAAAGTGCATCAACACATTTTTCATTTCAATGCAACGTTTATCGGAGGTGGCAAATCTTTTGATTTAAAGGCAGGTTGAAACTTTTAAGCCTGTTTGCTGTAGAAGATACTCTTCTGGACTTTCATGTAAAATGTTGATATTAACTTAGTTTATTTTGTAGCAATAAAAGAAACTAGTTCAATCCGATGTTGTAGTAGATAGAAAAGATGCAGGTGGGTGAATAGCATGGTAGTTGAAGAAAAGTTACTTGGAAATGTGAGTTTTTAAATACAGTACTCCAGTCGGACTTGTACTCCATTCGTTTTGAAGGAGACTGCTCCAAGTTCTCATAAAACAGTCCTGCGTTTTTGAGTTCCTTAAGTTTTCTGTGTAGAAGCATCTGTTTGTCTGGTGTCCCAATCGAGAGCAGGCGTTTGTGGTATAAAAAGCAGGCAGCGCTCGTCTGCTGCACTGCTGGGACGTTCCTCTTGATGGAGGCCTTGGAGAAGACCAAGAGCCCTTAGTTCTTTCCATCCACATTACATGGTCTAATTTTCAGAAGCAGGAGGATTGTGATAAGCGTGCAATAAAAAGTACCATCTGCTGCCTCTCGTACATCTGAGGGAACTATTCCTAAAAGAAAAGAGAGAAAAACCCTTCTTGACCCAAGGCTGGCTTTCCATCAAGCAGCAGTTTCTTTCTTAGGAGGTTGTGTGGTAAGTTTGGGGGGTTTGCTTTCATTTGCTAGAGATCCCTGCTTTTGATATGATCCACTGAGACCCATTTCATGAGCTGATATTGCTGAGGTTTCTTCTAGCAAGAACTGAGGTTCGAGCAGAAACGTCAAGGCTAGCAATTTTGCTTCCTTGGGTTCAGGTTGCCGGTTAATAGTGGAGCTTTTACGAGAACTTAATCCCAAGCATTTCCACAGCACAGTGTGTTACTCTTCATGGTCTTAGGGAAGACAGCTGGAGTGGGGGAATCTAGTTTCTCCAGACATAAATCCAGATAGGATTTATTTAACTGTAAAAGAATGGACCAACCTTTCAAGGAAGAGTGGTAATACCAAGTTGAGTCCAGGAGTTTCATAAGTTGTGGCATCTAGTCCCAACAGCACATCGTACTGTGATCTTGGACATCTTTATGCCATAGTTACCTCATCAGCAAAATAGGAGAAATCTGCCCAGTGCAAATTGTGTTGGAAATAAATTGTTAAACATTTGCAACACACTCTGAGATCTTCGGCTGAAAGGATTACAGGACTGCCAAGTGCTGTTATAAGGTTGCTGGTCCTGTGAGATGTAAAGTAAATGTGTTAGTGTCTTTTGCTGGAAAAGAAAAGGAAAGCCAGGCACACTTCCAGCCCTATAGTCTCCAAAGTGGCAGCAGTTCCCTCTACTTCTGCAGAGCTGAACTTAATGCAGCAAATATACATTTCTGGAGCAGTAAAATCCGAGGGGTGCACGTGCAGCAGAAGGTAGGAAGCGATCGAGCAGGGACATCCACACTGGCGTTCAGTGATGTCATTCTTGACTGAAGGTATCTTGATTCCAGTCTTTTTTTTTTTTTCTTTTAAGTTGTGAAATGTAACTGTGTTGACATCATATCAGCCAAACTATTCAAATAGACCAGAGAGTGTTAATTGGAACAAAAATGATCTGGGCAGGAGACGAGCAAGAAAAGCAAGACCCCACCCCCTTTCCCAGAAAAAGCAGTAAACATACTCAATAAATGTTCGGGTAATTTAAAATCGGAATCTGGGAGACAATGTGACTAGGATTTCATTACTTAAGCAAATGGATTTGCTTTTAGTGGATTCAGCCACAGCCTGATAGAAGCTTTCCCCAAGGGGTAAACATTTTTCCTGTATTCGAAAGGCTTTCTTGTGTGTTAAGGAATGGGTTTGGTTGCGGGGTGGGGGGAATAACATCACGAATGTTGCTCTGTCTACATTTAGGACGCTCTGCGTTTCGTACAGAATTGGGCATCCCCAGGTCTGTTTGCTTTTAGCTGTTTGCCTTCAGGGAGATTTTTGTGCAGGTTTTAAACCCTGCAGCTGCAGTTGCGGGGCAGAGAGAGAGGAGTTGAAGCAGGGCGGAGGAATGAGAAGCCTTTTTTTTTTTTTTCCATTGGTGTTGGGGAGGGAGGGTTGAGTTTTTTTTTTCTCTCTGGAATATATGTGCTTCCTTTGACTAATTTCTTGCTCACGCTGGAGGAGTTAAACAGCAGCAGCGCCAGCTCTGCAGACTGTTTGGAATAGTTTAAATGCTTTGACACTCTGGATGTACTAGATGGCAGAGGAGGCAGTTTACAGCGTAATTCATATGCAAAACTGCACTATAAATTTAAAACCTGTCTCAGTTGCCGTGGCACCACTAAGCATTTCATCAGCATACAGTACAGTATTTCTGCCATCTTTGTTTGCATTGCAGTGACTCATCAAAAGTCTGTCTTGTACCAACACTGAGAGCATTCCTCTGGCACTGATATTTCTCTGTTTTTAAAGCTTCAGTCTGAAACTGGCATTTACTTCAGGTCCCTAATCAAAGGGCTCTATTCATTGCAGAGAGCAGCCTGAATGGTAATCTGCATCCGGCCTATTCATTTAGATGCTATGCACTGCCGTGGAGATTTGACTTGGTAAAAGCTTGAGCTACAGCAGATACAAACGGAGGTTTTGATACTATTTCCACCCCCCCCGCCCTCCCCTCCCCGAGCGATCTTCGGTGCTGCATTTAGTGTAGCAGCCGGGGTGCTAAAGAGGGACTTGGCAAGCCGTCCATGAGCGGCAGTGCTTGGGATCGGTCCTTGTGTAAGGTATGTTTGCATGGTGTCAGACGAGGGGACACAGAAGTTCCTGGCTCGGAAGAAAATTTTTTTTTTTTTTTAAGCCATGCAGATAAATTTGGCTGGGAGTTGCCTTCTCTTTTCTTCCTGAGATACAGTGGCCTGGCCGATCGGATTCTTTTTCCAGCAGTTTGAACAGAGCACGTCTTTGTGGGTGATTATTTTCTTTTCCAAGGAGGGGCTTTGCTTTTCTTTGCTTTTTTTTTTTTTTTTCCTTTTCCTTTCTTTTTTTTTTTAAATGCTCTCCGATAAACTTCTTTTTGCATCTCTCTCGTGGGCGAGGTCAGTCCACTTTGCTCCGAACTGTCGAATGCAAGCGAGATTTGAGATCGAGTCTGATTTTTTGGGAGGAGGGTTCAGAGGGGTAAAGGGGGGGATGTTGGCAAAAGGTTCTTGGTTTTGCTAAATATGCAGTGGTTTGGTTTCTCTGGAGTTTTCTGCACTTATTAACTATTTGGATCTTGCTGCTTCTGTGGGTGCTCTTAATCACTTTGTTTTAAAGCCTGCTTTTATTTATTTCTTTTGTTTATAGAAAAGGGGAAATTATTCTGGTGGCAAAAAAAGGTTATGAAAGCCTAAAAATAGCATGCTCTGTGCTGTAATTTTGATGCAACCTCTAAAGCCCGATAGCCTGACAGTATTAAGCTGTTTTTGACCCAGGATTGTTCAGAGGTGTTCTGCTGTTTCTGCATTCGGAGATGGGGTAGTTACCATGAGAGGGTGCGTGTCTTGCCTCAGATGAGACTTGTACAGTGGCATCTACAGTGTCCCTTTTTAATATGGCCGGGAAGGGATCACCGGGCATTCGCCACGGGAGAACCCATGTTGGGACCCTCCTGTCCTAGTCTGCATTTCAAGGAGAAAACCAGCACGCTTTCTGGCATTAAACTCACTGCAGTGTGACTGTCTTTGCTTGGGTTCAAATACCTGGCTTCATTTTTGAGAGGTCTTTTCCCCCCCCCATTTCATGGATAATTCCATTTAGAAGTCGTTTGACTCTTAAAGACTTTTATTTTTTTCCTCGTATAAATGTAGAGACATCCTCTGGATTCTTTAACACCGTTTTTTCATCGCAGTAGCTGTACAGAGAGAATTCTGCTTTTATTTAAGGCAAAATCATATGCTGTTTCCTAAATGGCTCAGTTTGGGCTTCTGCAGTCGTGTCCTCCCCTCCTTCCTCCCCCCCAGATATTTCCAAAGGTCTGTTGACTATTTCAGGGCTGCTTCACTGTTCACTCTTCCCCTATTACTCTACATATTTTCCTGTTTAAAGTAAATCTAAGAGCAGTAGATCAATAATGTTTGTCTGAATAAACCACAACCTGACAAAAATATTTGATTTTTGAAATACTCTTTATCCTTTACAAAAACATTTTTTTTTTTTTTTAAAGGCTTATTTAGAAAGTCGTAAGTAATTCTGTAAGTGGTATTAGACAGCAGCCCTTGGGGTCATCACTGAATCTGTAATAGTTTTAGGCTGATTCATTTGTACTTGTTCTTTCCAGAGAACTGTCTCAAAAAAAAATCTGTTCCTTTCTCCCTGCCTTCTTGGTTTTTTCAGATGTGCCCTACTTTGGATATTTCTGCATTGAATGTCTAAGGTGCTCCAGCTAATCCTGAGCCATGTCGCAGATGTTGCACATAGAAATTCCCAACTTCGGGAACACTGTCTTGGGCTGCCTGAATGAACAGAGGCTTCTGGGGCTCTACTGTGATGTCTCCATAGTGGTCAAAGGCCAAGCCTTTAAGGCGCACCGTGCAGTCCTGGCAGCCAGCAGCCTGTACTTCAGAGACTTGTTTAGCGGGAACAGCAAAAATGCGTTTGAGCTCCCAGGTACCGTGCCACCAGCCTGCTTCCAGCAAATCCTCTCCTTTTGTTACACTGGGAAGCTCACCATGGCTGCCAGCGAACAGCTTGTCGTGATGTACACGGCAGGCTTCCTACAGATCCAACACATCGTGGAAAAAGGGACAGATTTAATGTTCAAAGTGAGCTCTCCCCACTGTGACTCTCAGACCACCATGATAGAAGACCCCAGTTCGGAGCCGCAGAGCCCATGTAACCAATTGCAGTCTGCTTCTGCGCCCTATGTCATGTCCCCCTCCATGCCCATTCCGCTCCTCACGCGGGTGAAACACGAAAATCTCGAGCTGCAGCCCTCCGCTGTGTCAGGCCTCCCCACCAAGCGATCCTTGGAGGCCGGTACCCGGGACGGTACAGGAGGGAGTATCTCGAACACTGGGCCCCTCAAGTTATCTCGTGTCTCCTACTATGGAATGCCCAATTTAGCGACTCTCATCCCCAACGTGCAGCAAGTGCAGTACTCCCAGGGGGAGCGGACGAGCCCCGGTGCCAGCAGCATTCCCACTACAGACAGTCCGACCTCCTACCACAACGAGGAAGAGGATGAAGATGACGAGGCGTATGACACCATGGTGGAAGAGCAGTATGGGCAGATGTACATCAAATCTTCGGGAGGATATTCTGGTAATAAACCTAAATGTTCCCTTCCCTTTGCTTTTCCCTTCTCTGAAGTTGCCCCTCGGGCCTGTTCTCTGGTCCACAGGGATGCTGTTGGATGGCTCTTGGGTGGTTGGCACATGCTGTTGGATGGCTCTTGGGTGGTTTTCCAGGTCTTGTTTCTGATAAGTTTAAGTGCTGTGCATGTGAAGCTGGGGAGAACTGCTGATCCAGCAGCCCAGGGAACTGAGTTCTCCATCCAGTGAGCAGGTACAGCAGAAGCCAAGGGCCTTTCCAGGTCTCCAGCTCCACTGCCCTTGTGTCTCTTCCCCCCAGAACTTGAGAAACAACATGTAGTTCAGTGACAGGTCTGTTTAATCCCTAGCCTCTTTGTTGAAGCTTCCAGCAATTACCATAATTCTTGCATGTTTACAGGCACCTGTCCCCTAGCAGCTGGACTGGGATTGTTAACTAATTTCACATCCAGGCCATTCAGGATCTATTGGATAACGGTTGGCTACTCCCAACCTGGTTTGGATTAGAGCAGTCATTCTGGAGGTGCAATGTTTCACACCCAGCTGCAAGCCACTTCCTCTGTGCATTTTTCCTCTCTTCCCTCTCCATTAAGAATAATTAATGAATTAAATAAAATCAAAATTTATTCCTCCCCTCCCCTTTCTGCAAACATCTCGAATAAATCAGCTTTTGGATATGTTACAAAAAAAGTGAGGCAAACCTTCCTTCCCCTAACCTGCACCATTTATACCTCAGGCACGAGTTTTGTCTTGTGCACAATGGCTAAAAGGAGCAAACTGGTTAGGGAGCTCTGCTGTGATTTTTATTATGATCGTTACCAATTCCTGGCCTGCCGTCCCTAGTGTAAGTCACTTTTCCTTCCAAAATAATGAAGACAAATTGAAGGCTAACTTGAGCTAAGTCAGCTGTGATGATACTGCCCTGTGCATATAGTAGTTGAAGGAGAAGGTTGCCTCGTTGATGTCTAGAAGAGGAACTATTTGCTTCAGCCATGGAGAGCACAAAGATATCTTGGTCATGGTGCGTACGTGTGCATCTGTGTGCGTGCATGTGCGTCTGTGAGTTCGTGTGCGCGCGTGTGTGTATATTCTCTTACCTGCTTCACACATAAGTGACGACTTTTCTCAGCGGTAACCTCATTGTCTCTGTTCTTTGTCAAGACTCGGAACTGGCATTTGGACCTTTTTGGACTTCTGAAGGGTGGGGGGAGGATGATGGGAATGTGATAGCAAGCCCTGGGTGACTCCAGCATTGTTTTCGAGGGGCATTTCAGCAGG
>NW_005841869.1:723144-727737 GCF_000455745.1 Alligator sinensis
AGTGAGAGAGACTCGGGGTGAACACAGTGGACTCTTAATTGGTGCTGCAGGTGTTTGAGAATGCAGCTTTGATTTGTATGCAGTTCCTGGGTAGAAACACATTTCATGGTTTCCTTGAGATTTGTCAAGTCTGGCAATGCAGAATTTTCTTTAGCCTGTGCCTAGTTTTTTCCACTGTCACTATTTTCTGTTGTAATTGCTTGATTTGAAATGACTAATTTGAAAATATTTAACTCTCATATGCAGAAGAGTTGGCATCCTTTCCTCAAAGCCGTTTGACGTATTTTTAGAGCTGGGAAGAAAATGTGGCATTGCCTGGTTTCTCTGCCATCCAGAGCTGTATGTCTGCTGATGGTACCAATAAGACGCTCCCACGTGCGTCTTTCCAGCCCTGTCCCTAAAGAGAACCCCAAACTTCACTTTAAATTGTTCAGTACTTGATATACAAATCTGGATGCGAGTAACAAAAAGAAATCATTTCCAAGCATCTTCTGCTTCATGTAGAGCATGGGGGCAAGGGGATTGTTTTAATATTAAAACAGCAATAAAAGAAACTTTGAATTTGCCAGTTATGGGTATTTATACTGTGAGAGGAGAAATTCTAGTTTAAAAAAAAAAATCTAGTATCTAAAATGCCAGTCTCCCTTCTCAGTTGCTGTTTCTGAGATGGAGTCCAGATCCTTAGTACCCACAGTAAATTTGCAGAAAAGAGGAGACTTAATGTGACTTAAAGCACTGTCGGTGCGCGTTAGGTGTGCTCAGCTGGCAAGCTAATTGGTGGAACCGACTGTGGTGAATAGGATGTGTTTAAAGTTCCCGTCCAAGTGGACAGAGCTGAAGCTGTTTTCATGCATGTTTGTTCATTTTCACTGCAGAGCCTTCGGAACGAGTAATAAGTGTATATACGCTGTCACCGCGTTGAGCATTGCTAACATTGTCCTTTAGAGAAATGGGATTATACCCTTGTATACAGTATTTTCGTCTCCCGTCATGGGACTTGTTTATATAGCAGCAGAACAAAATAAATTCACTGGAAACACAGACGGCTACTGCAGGATAAACTATAGGATGGTACACTGTGCAGCTATTAAGCACAAGGCCAGTTGTACATCATCCTTGCTATCGTGTAACATTAAAAGTGGGTTGCTCTGCTCGGGGAACAGGGAGCTTGGGCAGCTTGCTCGGGTGAGTTGGCAGTGGCACAGCCTTTAGGTGGGATCCGATCTTACACAACTCGAGTGAAATGATCTTTCTGATCTTACAGAAATCAAGTGATATTTTCTTTCCTTTGCAGAGGAAGGAGGCGTTTTGAGCCTTAGGTGGCTTTGGGGAGATGGAGGGACGATAGAGGAGCCTTCTCCAGGCATAAGTGGTTGCTGTCACAATTTTGTCTAAAGCGAAGGGCCAGGCCAACAGCATCCCCAGCTCAGGAATGGAATAGGTTGACTTCTAAAAGCATAAATGCATTGAAAGAGGGCTTTCTGTTTTAGATTACCATTGCCATAGCCTCAGGCTTCTGAAAAAAAATGGGGGACAGAGAGAGAGATTTAAAAAATAAAATTAAAATCCAAACTGTTCCACCACAGTATGGACTTGTATCAGTGTGCTTTAATTACTCTGAATAAACTGTGCCCTCAAAAGACACAGAATAATAAAACCATAAGAGGGAAGAGAGAGAGAAAGCTAATCCTGCTCCTGGCATGTTGATCTTGACAATTTTACAAAAGACTGGGGGAAACAGTTTGAAATAGTGATTGCCAAGGTTTCTAAGAGCCCCTTCAGTAAAAACAAAAACAAAGCCAAAAAAAGAGCACAGTAGATCATGCACTGAATCTCACGGAAAGATTTCTCCTCCCTCTTCCTCCTCGCCACTGCTAAGGTATTGTCTGAATTAACGTCATGCAGAACGATGCCAGGTACCCATTATTAGGGGATGTTTGTCTGCTTGTTTGCAAGGGGACACATTAAACTGACCCTCTAAACTTCCCGTTCGGTGTCATCCATCTTCTTTCAACCCCGCACAGAAGCAGGCTTCTGCAAGATGCCGTATGGTGGAGCAGACAGCTAGGGGCCCCGGCAGGATCAAGCCCAGGTCAGCCGTCATTAAAGCTGCTAGGACAGCAGTTAGACTGTGGTTTCTCATTGATGTTTATACCTTCTAGAAGTCATCCCCCCCAAAAAACCCCTGCCAAATCTCCAAAGCTACACAGAAATCAAAGCAACAGCAACTTGCAAATTCATGACCTTGGCAAAGGGCTGTGAAAGTAGAAAGACACCGTAAGGAGTAAGCATCATTAAATAGGCTGACTGGTAAGCCAGTGGCATAGTGGGATGAACCGTAAGGGATGGTGAAGTGCAACGGGAACTCCAGATAGAGCGGAGGGCTAAATCTTCCCCATATACTATGGTTAATTCCCCTTCTGTAAGGATGATGTGTAGCCCTCATCAAATGGGTCTGGAGTTGTCAGAGGAACATAGTAGCACAGGGTGTCCATAGTGGGTCAGACCTGGCTTCCTTCCTTCATCTTCCATTATGGAGTCAGCTGGCGTTAAAAGTGCGCGGCGTTAGCATGGCTTTCAGGATTATAATGCCTGTTTACCAGGATCCACAGAACATCTGCATGTACTTTAACAGCATTTCAATAAAATGGCTCCTTTTCCGTAAATAGGCTTGGACTTGGAGGATATTTAGGACTTAAAGCAACTAGTTAGACTTGGTATGGGCTCTGGCATTTGATTTGAGGAGTGTGCAGCTAGAGAGGATATTAAACAAAAGCAAAGTATTTTTATCTTTGTTAATTATAGTACCATGGGCTTGATCCTAAGTGGATTTCAGCGGGACTTGCAGAGGCTCAGCATTTTTTCAGTATCAAGCCATATTCTTGCCAGTCACTGTACTATAGAGCAGATGCACGTAATTTTATTTTAGTTTGATCGGCACAAGGAAAACTGCACAAAGTGCCTTTCCTTCGTAACTGCCTTGGCTATAGTTTTCGGAGGGGCGGAAAAGTCTTTTTTCTATGGATTGCTAGGAGATAAGGGCTACACTTGGAAGTTATGAAATATCAAACTGACAAGTGCACATTTCATTAAAAATTCATCCAGAATAGCCATTATAGAATAGTTGTGGTAATTAGCTGAGAGAATAGCTTCCTCTCCCGGCTCTTCGATATTTTTGACAATAAGTAAAGGAGGGCAAAAAACAACCCGAAGTCTTTTGTGACAGCTGGATTTGGGGTCTTCTTTGTATAAGTTTCCCATGTCCCCTAAGGAAAGAAAGGTCACAATTTAAACCACAGCCAGTAGTAAACAGCCCATTAACATCTTGAAGCCAAATAATTGCAGTCAGAATAAAGCTGCTTGTTTTAACCATAGTGGTAGTTCTTTGATTCAGCTGCTACCAATGCAGGCTGATGGCTCATTTGACCCCTTCATGTAAGAAGACAGGACACAATCGATAGCAACCAAGAATTATTATATCTTTCAGGAAATATAAGATGGTAATCGGGCACAAACATGGAGCAGGAGGCCATTCTGAAAACAGGGCATCATGTTCATCCAGCAGAGCTGCTTTCATCCGGCTTCTTATTGCAGAAATGGGGAGCCTGGTTAGGCTGGGAGGCAAAAGGGAGATGTGGCATGCTAACGAGAGGGTGGGGAATATATTTGACTTTCTGTCTGGCCAGCTTGGTTGGTCTGAACCGGAATCCACCGAACGCCAGAAGAAGAAATGACAGGTGAGGATCTCGCCACTCAGTAAGAACTTGGCAGCCTACAGGAGCCTGAGATCCACTCGGGAGCCATAGAGCATCAGGCCTTGTTTGGCATTAAACCTCTAGTCCCCATTTCTTCACAGTAAAACACAGATGTTTAATTTTAGACTGGCAGATGTTTCACTCCTGACTGAGAGCTGAAACAAAGGCAAGAGAAGGGGTATTTATAAACCAATAATATTGCTCCTCTACTCATTCTAGATTACCTCTGTGGACAGATAGGACACACATCTCTGCATTTTAATGTTTTGTTGTAAATGTACTATTTGAAAACCATGAACCATGTCAGGAGGGAGTGCATTATGTTCCTTTTTCTTTTGGGCGGGGGGTCGGTTTCATGTATGCACCTAAATCCATGCGTTTACTCACCCATCTCTTGCCAACAGATCCAGTATGGATCTGTGATGCTAGGGACAGATGTTGGGTCCTATTTTTATGGCAACTCCATAGCAAGTAGGGGATAGACTGGTGGGCTGGGGAGTCTTGTTTAGTACTGTACTTTAATAAGGAAATGACTGTGTGGGGAATCAGTGGGTGTACTTTAATGTTCCAGCTACCAACTATGGATGAAAAGAGGTTTTCTGGTCAAAGCAATGGACCAAAACTTGTATCTTCTCGGTTCGTTTTCTGGTTTGACAAGATTTCCTGAGTATTCAAGGCCAAGCCATGTGGATCTCTCTGGGCCTTGTCTTCCCACTTCTAGAGCAGAAACATTACTCCTTTTCCTCCCACAGGAGTATGAAAAAGGGAGGTTTAGATTCAATACAAAAGTAAGCAATGAATCGAACACAAACCTCTTGAGGTATGAACCATCCAGCAG
>NW_005841869.1:727768-731843 GCF_000455745.1 Alligator sinensis
TGCAAGAACCAGGGAAATACTAACATTTTTATACACCAGTCTTCAGGAGTTTGAAACAGCATTTTCAGAGTTGGGTGCCTGAAACGTGCCATCAAAATCCAAGCACCTTGATGCTGTAACAATACTCTTTTAAATATGGGAGTCCTGGGTGCTTAGGACTTCTGAAAAAGAAGCCATCTATTTAGGTGCCCAAGTAAGCACCCAAGAGCCTGACTGAACCATCCTTCTGCTGGAGTGTCGATCCCCCATGTCACTCAAATCATGTCTCAGGCCATGGTTAGTAGCAACAATAACCTGCCCTTTGTTGTCTAGATAATCAGAAATTCTCTTTTCTTTAATATCTTCTGCTTTTTCAGAGGTTATGAAGTTTGGAGTAACTCGTTTCTATTAGTCTTGGGTTGTTTTTTTGCAACATCTTGTGAATATTTACAAATGTGTACTCACTTGGATTATAGCATCTCAGAGCTGTGTCATTTAAAAAGAATGTAAAATGAACGCTAAATATCAAATGCTTCCTAGCAGCTTAGCGCCAGAAAAAGGCAGAGATGCTTGCAAATGGAGAAACGTAGGTGATGGATTTGAAGGCAGTGCGCATGTTAAAGGTAAGAGGGACTGCGTAACTCCATGTCGACCTACACATGTGCTGAAAAGGTCCAGGGCTGTCTTGTTGAACATCAGTAACCGCCACTGGTTTTAACGCCTCTGAGTTTGGTTCAAAATTTTCATCCCACCCGTTGGCTTTGAAGCAGAGTTTATCTGTGCTAAAGATCCCAGCTCAGTTGGTCCAGATTACAAAGACCATCTAATTTTCAGAACCAAATATATATTTGAAAAAGTAACATAGATTGATGTTGCTATTGTAGATCTTATTGCCTTCTTTATAATTATTTCCTTTTTGCCTCTGTTAGTTGGTAGGCTGCTTTTCTTAGCCTAGAACAAAACTGTATTATACAATACTTTGTATTGTTTGCCCTTTCATTCAAAGGAAGAGGAGCTGCTGCCCTCTGAAGACACAAATTAATTAGAAGTGAATACTATGCTGTTCTTTAAAGCATAAAGGCCAAACAGACTTGCTTTCTTTGAAAACATAGGACCAAAGTGTCTTGTATCCTGCTGTTTTATGTAACAATTTTGTGTGCAATTTTACTATCTGTTGAATTTGAAGTTATATTGAAAGACCTAAAGCTTTCAAGTTGGTTTAATTTCAGTCCGGTTGCACTCATGCTTAACCCAAACAAGTGCAACCCCCACCCTTCATTTACTCGAATCCAAGACAACCCTGAATGCAAGATGACTCCCCAATAATTAGATTCTATATATGGAAAATGTATGAATTTGTTAGATTCTATACACTGAAAATTATAATTAGTTGGGGGGGGTCATCTTTAATTCATGCCTCCCACTGTTGCGGGGGGAAGGCAGTTGTGGGGTAGGTGATGTAGAGAGGTCAAGCAGCTTGATCCTGCTTGTGCCTGCCCCCCTGCTTGTCACCTCACAGCCTTGTCCACCCGTCCCGTCCCCCCCACCTTTTGGTCCTCCCCTTCCCCCCCAACCTCTGCTCCTCTCTCCTCCCCAGATTCTGCTCCATCCTCCCCCCCAACCAGCCTCTGCTTCCCCCTGCCCCTCTTACCCTTGGTCCACTTGGCAGGCTGTGTCCCCATTCTAGCTTAGGGCACTGAGCACCGCCCCAGCCCAGCCCCCAGAGCAGCCGTGCAGATACACCGTGTGCGTGGGCGCACCCCGACACCCCCCCCCCGACTGCAGCATGCATGGAGCTTACTGGTGCAGAGCAATGGTAAAGGGGCAGGGAGAGGGGCAGGCAGGGGAGCAGAGGTCATATGAGATTCTGAGAAAAGGGGCTTTTCCCCCCCATGTTAATGGAGGAAAAAAACCTCATCTTAGAATTGAGTAAATATGGTAAGTAAGAATGTGGGTAGGTCCTGGCAGCCATCAGGGGAGCATTATTGAGTTACATTAGACTGGAATAATCTGGATTAGACTGTGCATGTTTAGTTTCTCTCATCTGATATTTGATTTTCACAGTACAGATTATTAACTTGCCTCTGCCCTTGCTTTTGGGGCCCCTATGAAAAAGAGGGCACTTAAAATCAAGAATATCGGGGTTTTCTTTCTTTTTGTTCCCCAAGCTTTTATTGGTATTACTCATGTTATGCATTTATCTCCAAAAACATCATTTGAATAAAAAAGCAAGGGCCATGCTATTGATTGAAGTTGTTTTTCAGGACAAGTTGCTAGGTTTCAGGAAATGGGGTTAACTCTAAATTCATCTGGAATTAATTACTCTAGGAAGATAACAGATAACAGGGGAGTACAGTCTGATCTTCGACTGCAGTGGTGTGGGTTGCTTTGCACACTTTATTATTGAGATATCAGGATGGTTAAACTGACCTTCCTTGAGAGTGATTGCATCGGACACGCGTAGGAACCGATAGATTTGCCTGTCCATCTGTTGCAGTTTGTGTGTTTGGCCTGAGTGTTGCATGTCTTCAACTTCCTGCAATATCTTTGTAGAAATGTATACATGGAAAATGGGTGTAGACTAGTCGTGATATCAGACCAGAACTTTCTGTTCCGTTCCCAGATCTGCTATGGGATGGTGGGATCAAATGTGTGCCTTAGTTTACCGTGATACTTGTCTTTGGAAAGTACTTGGAGACTTTTTATGGGAAACCTTCATGTAAATGCAAATAGTGACTTTGTTAATGCTATGCAGGATGATATTTAGCTCTGTCGACTTTTGAGGCTGCTAATAAATTTCATCCAGTGAGATGATTTCAATTCAAAACTATATGATTCTAACAATAATTAACCAGTTTGGTCTATTTTTCGGTATGCATAGATGTATAGAGAATGATATTTAAATGCACAATAGTAAGAAACAAAAACATCTACCCTGTCCTGTAAATATTTATAAAATAATCATCATTTCTCTCTGGTGTTGGCAGAAGTGCTTACTCCATCTATCTATTGCTGGATACGGATATAGATATGGGCGGTGTTTGTCTTTGGGTTGCAGTGGGTCCAGAATGCTTGTTCTGCCGTCACATCAGACTTTTAACTTCGCTGTCATTTTCTTGCAAAGGGAGTTAACTTGGGAGTTCATTTTGAAATCCCTTGGGGAAAATGAATGCCAGCAAGCACAACTTCGTATTCTTGCCTTGTTAACAGCTTAAAGGGCTGCCAATATTTAAAGTGGCAAGAAGTAGTTTTGGCACTTTTCATCCAAAGCCATTAATGTATTTTTTTTAAATCACAACTTGGAAAAAAATAGTGCAGGTGTATGTGTGTGTGAGAGAGAGAGAGAGAGAGATTTCATGTCTTTATTCAGCGGTGTTAAACCAGGACAATGTTGAAAGAACAGACTTTTGGAAGACTTTCTCTGGCAAGCTTGCCCGCAGTTAACACGCTATGAAATGGTATGGCTTAATCTTTATTGCTTTCTGTGGCCCTCGGATTTCAAAAACATTCCTTTGGCAGCAAAATCGTCTGCCCTGTTTTGATAGCCGCTCTCTCCTTCAATGTGAGCTACCCTCCACTCCCCCTCTCAACCATATCTCTTGCAGTCTCTCCATTTATCAGACGTACCAGTGGGATCTCTCTAAACTATCTGACCCGCTTGCTCTCTTGTTCGGTCTGTGCACGCCTGGGCTGCTCCGTGTCAGAGAGTTATGGGAAAGTCGAGTACGGGGCCCTTCAGCAAACCCTCTTTATCTTCTGCCTCCAGGATTATTTTTTCAATGACGGTCGTACTTTTGGAGTATGCTTGTGTGAGCAGTTCTGGCAACGGCAAAGAATATGTGATGGAGAGCAGAGGGGCTTTCGTCTGAATATTAATGCTGTAGAAAATGCCCTCTTGATTTTTTTGAAATGTGTCAATGAAAGACTAATATTTTCCAATTTAATAACCTTGGCTGCTTGCTGTCCAAAAGCAGGAGCAATGTATCAGCTCTTTTAGATACTTATACAGCACAGGCAGATGATTTCTGTCTAAAACAAAGCATTTGAATATTGGGAAGTTCTGCTTACAAGAGCTTTGAAATAAAGAATTATTCCT
>NW_005841869.1:731874-759128 GCF_000455745.1 Alligator sinensis
TTCCTTATGTAAATGGAACTGCACATCAGCATTACAAAGTACTTCTACTTTGCATAGATAATCAGGCCATGCTGGTGGGAGAAAATATGCTTTAAAATATCATCTGGCTTATTCTTCCACTCTTGTTCCTCAGCTACTCAGGATAGCGGCAGTCTGTTGCTCGATAGAGGAAGGTGGTCTTATTCTAGAAAACACATTTTAATGCCCTGGGGTTGTTGTGAAGTTATTTTTTTAAAAAGCTTTTGCACCTAAGGCCAGCATTGCAAGACACTGATACTCAATACAGCCTTATAATTTGTTGGCTTTTACAGCCTTGCGCCCTACGATGTGCTGTCACATAACAATACAACATTGCAGGGCATGTCCTAGTTAGAACACTCATTTCTTTGTAAAAGAGGCATTTGGGTTGCGGTTACTGCAGCAACAAGTTCACAGAAAGTCCCCAGATTTGCTCTTCTATCTGAGGAATGGAAAAACCAGCCTATGAAACACCAAAACACTAAGAGTAAAAGACACTTAAGAGCATAAGCAGTGTATATTTTCAGTCCACCGCTTGAATTCTCCATGTTTGATACCAAAGTAGAATAGATCCACACCCCTGGGTATTAAAGCTGTATTTAAATCCTTTCGAAGGAATCAACCCGGTTATATTTATAGTTTGGTGTGTTATCAAAACTCCTGGAAAAGGAGAACCTTATAAATGTTTTCTCGTGTATAATGTTTAAAAATATTATCCATGGAGTTGGAGCCTGTATCACACCTGTATCTGCTCAGTTCTGCTGGGATAGGTCATTTTAAGCACGCCTGTGGACTTCCACTGTAAATGTGCTTTAGAAAGCTAATCCTCTGCATGTTCACAAAACGAGAATTTGCAGTGTTAGTAGTAAAACTCATTTGTTTTAGCTTTTCAACATTAACATTTGCTAATAGGCAGTGGCAGGCCCCATTAATTGTATGTAAGGGAATGTTTTAAGTGAAATTGCAGTGTAATTTGTTTTTCAAGCCAGAGCTTAAGAAAGCCTCTTTTTGTTGATCGTTGTTGAGATAAAAGTTTAAACACTTGGAGGGGAAGGAAAGGAGACCTAGGAGACCTGTTTTGATGTAGAAAAGGTGAGTGCTCACAGTGATAGCATTGAGTTGCCCAGATTGGCTTGCCTTGGTGTAGTGTGGATCTATCTATAAGGTTTTACGTTTAACTTCAGCAGCAGAAGGAGTTTTTCTATTGAAGTAGCTACTAACCTAACTGGCAAATGTATGACACTTTTGGGAAACCCGTAGTCCATTGGCATAACGTTTTGTTTTAGTTTCATTGCATACAGTAGTTTAAGTGTCCTGTGTGTGGAAAGCTAATTCTGTATGCTCTTTGTCCACATTTTGGGAATAATCTCAGTGCTCAGAATCATCCAGCTTTACACATTATAAACATTTTAAAAAGAAGATGAAAGCATAATTGGGCTACATTAATCTTTCTCTTAAAATCCATGCAGAGCAAGGCTACTCCAAGAGCTCCTCTTCCTGAAAACGATCAGAAAAAAGGAAAGCCTGTTTTGTAGACATCAGGATGCGAGGAATTTTTCAGCTACATTTTGAAAACCACTGATAGTGATCCTGAATCCAGGATAGCAGTGTCCTGTGCCCTTACCTGGAAAATGATTGTCTCTGGAGTCATTAGCTGCTTTCAGAAGTAATGCTGTGGAAAAAGAGATTGGGAATCATCAAAACGCAGCAGTGTTCACTTTTGCATCCCCTGTACTTGATCTGTGTAATGCTTCTCTCTTTTTTTTTTTTTTTTTTTTTTCAAGTAGCTCAAGAAAAGCCAGAGCAGATTCCACTAGAGAATCGTTCCTGTGTGCTCATTCGACGCGACTTAGTTGCTCTCCCAGCCAGTCTGATCAGTCAGATCGGATATCGGTGCCACCCCAAACTCTACTCGGAGGGAGATCCGGGAGAAAAACTCGAACTTGTTGCAGGTAACAGCGTGGTAACTCTTTTTCTTTACACTAGAACGGCTGGAGAATATTGACATTCTTATTCTTGGAAATTACACTTCATCTCACTTAAACTTTAGTTGTAATTATATATATTACCTGCATTTTTTCGTATTTTAGCATTATTATGAACAAAGACACTCATCACCAATCAGTCAAAAAAAAAATCTCAAATTTCCTTTCATTCACTGATGGAAGGATGTGTCATTAACAGGAATTATTCGATTGAATTTATTTAGCATGTTAATTGAATTTCCTCTGCTTGTATTCTTGTCTGCTATGGGCTGCATCACAATTGTATTCTAATATAGGTGCAGTTTTAAAAAAATGCTTTTTTTAGGTATCAAATTATAAGGTTCACAGAGCAGCAGCTGACGGATTTATATCAGTGAATAAAACTGTTTAAGGATTTTATGTAAACCGTGAACATCTTCAGTAGTGTGGAGAAAAATCACCCTGAATGACTTGTAGATCTCTCCTTGGTGTTCTGAGTTGTAATCCTGGATTTTCACAGATGGTGTGTAGATTAATGGCTAAGGTGCCACTGGCATCAGATAATTAGCTGCAGATGAAAGTGGTCATTTTTTTTGTCACCAACAGCAATTAAGAGTGTAGCTCAGCGAAATTTTGGGGTGGAATTGCAGGTTGACAATCCTGAGTTTGAATTGGTGTTGATTTCTGAAAACAATATCGAAATATTCCAGCAGCAAATGAAGTGTGCCATCTGGACTTACTGGTAAAGAAAGGTTTTGATTTTTTTTCCATTTGACAGTTCATTCAGAATTTTCCTTTAATTTTACTTCTACCATTTTAAAAATGTTTGAACTGTTGCAGAACACCTTGTTTTACTCAAAATAAGGTTTCTTCTAACTTTCTGATTTGCCATAAAATCTGAAAGATTGCATTTTTAGTATGAGAAATTGTTTTAAAATTCTTTACACTTGCCACTTAACCAAAGAGTCCATTATTGACTCAGTTGTAGTTAGGGTTTTAAAAGCCCTGGGCCAGCTTAACATCCCAAGGACAGGTACCCTCCAGCGTGATGGATGTTGTAGAGCAGGGTGGGCAAAATGCAGCCCATGGGCTGGATGCAGCCTGCCAGGTCATTCTATCCAGCCCGCGGGGCCCCTAAAAATTTAGAAAATTAATATATATCTGTCCCTGGCTGCCTGTCATGTAGCCTTTGATGGCTTGACAAAACTAATTTCCCACCCCTGTTGTAGAGAAAGTGGGTGTTTTTTGAAGCTTTTCAGTCTTTCTACCCAAATCATTTCAGGCCTGTGTGCATTAAGCCTTCTTCCACTGTTCTTCATCCAGATGGTGATTTAGGATAGGCATTGGGAAAGCTGGGAGGCGGTGGCAATTCAGTTTGATTTACAGGGAGGCTGTAGAGCTGGACTGGACAAGTCATAACCTGTGGTCCTGTTCTTTTGTGGCCACTAACCATCCTCCAGCACTTTGTGCAAGAAGATGCTCTTGACCCTTATGTCCACACCAAGTTCTAGTTTGGACAGTTGCATTGTGCTGCCCTAAATTCCCATGGTCTCAGTTGGGTACGTATTCCTCCTTCACTTCGTCTGCATTGTTTTATACTGTGGTGCGCTTTTGTCTTCCACTCCAGAAACAATGGGGTGAACATTTCTATGTAATACCCCTTACTTACCGCTTAGGTTGTTGAGGTTTAATTAGATACCTGTTAAGTGCTTAGAATTCCTCTAGTGAGAGAGGATATTGAAAGGAGTAAGTTGTCCTTTCTTTCTGACCATTTATCTCTTGAATACAATGCTTTGAGTGGCAGAGTTTGGGGTTTTTTTTTTTATTTTCAGCTTGCAGTAGGAATCTTAATTTCAAGAAGTAGCTAGAAAGGTTTCTGTCTGATGGAGGACATGTATTTTCTTCAATGGGAGGCAGAAATAAAACGCACATACCGTAACACAGAATAAAACCACAAGTATTTATTTTGAAGCTGGAATATTCATTTTGTATCCATTTACATTTTATGTGAGACTTCTTCAAAACATCAAGTGGTATAGGTTATTTTCACAGTGAGAGCTGCAAATTGGCTCCAGGCATCTTTGCTTGATTTACATTTTTCAATCTGGGAAAAAGTAGATTAATATCTCTAACTGATAGCGGCTGCCTTGGTTATTTTTTATTTATTAAAGTGAAGCTACCCTTGGTAGCATCTGGCTTTCTCTCTGATGGCTTATCTCTAAAATACTGTTACTGAATAAAGGCTCAGCAGCTAATTACTGTTGCAAACTTAGTGAAAATTGATGGGGTTGTTCTGCCTAGAGTAGATGGGAAAAATCCTTCAGTGAAAGCTTAGTAACCTCCATAAACTAAGTATTTTCTTTGGTCTCAGATTTTACATATTGCAACTGATTCTGAAAACTTGGGCACATTCTTCTAAGAGATCCTTAAGCAAATCTTGAAATGATCAGAGTAAAACTGATTGATAGGTATAGCATACAGAGCATAATGGTAAGGACTGTTCACAAATCCCAAGGCACAAATGCTCTTTTTTTTTTTCCCCCTTCACACTCTAATCCATAGTCTTGCATTTAAAAAAAAATCTATGCAAGTAGAAAAAGGTCGTCTGCTGGTGAAAATTCAAGTGGTCATCACACCAGTGAAGCTAGAAAGACACGGGTTATGAGCTGTTGCATCCCCTATAACAGTGGTTCCCTGGGGCTCAATAGAGTTATTCCAGGTTTTCTCATAACCTGGCCAACTAATTTTTTAATATTGTTCTGTTCTTATATGTATCTGTAAGATTAAAGATAACCCTTGTTAGCCTTTCCTGGAAATGTAAGAAGTATTTCTGTTTTTCTAGTACGTCTCTGTGTCTGGAAGTACTTAGTCCATTGCCACTCTAGATATGATCCCCTATTTAATCTTAATTGAAAAAAACAACCCTTCTTGTATAGTGTAACAGTGTGCTTAGAAAAGAAAATACACCTCCACATCTTTGTTCACGCAGGCCAATTGTGAGGCACACAGTAGGTTTGTTTTTGCTAGCTAGGTGCTACATAAAAGTGCTTGATAATGAAAGGATAAGAGATCTGCGGAGGATTTGTTTCCAAACGTCTGGACGTGTAAGGCAAAGCTGCATTGGCAGGGGTCCTTTCTCTCCCTGAGAACATATTTGAAGCCAGTAGATGCAATATGCAAAAATTGTGTGTGCTAGAAATTAAATGCCCAGCTCAGCAAAAGGTATCATGGGTTTGCGGGAAACGCATGGATTCCATGTCTGCATCCGTTTTTATTCTAGGTGTGTATTCTGCAGTTCTTCCCTTTAAAAAAAAAAAAAGGAAAGCCAAATGGGTGGTTGTTTTCTCAGAAGGCTGGCAATCATCTACTGTGGGATTCTCCTTAAAGAAATTGTATTTCTTTAAGGAGACAAAGCATAGTGCCGTGCACTTTTTGAGAAACTAGGTCCTTTCATCTGATTGCAGGAGATCATCTTTCTGTTTTGGATCACATCAGGGGATTATTCTCATTGGCTGGCATTTTACACAGGCCCTCCAGGGAGTGAGGTACCCGAACCCCACAGGCATCTAATTGCAAAGGCTTCTTTGGAAGTGATTAGAGATATGCATTACAGTAGTTCCTCGAGGGTGCAGCTGGGACCCAGGCCCTGTTGTACTGGGTGATAGACAGGCACATCGTTTGGGACAGCCTCTTCCCTAGATCCTTTGTGATCCTGATAGGAATATAGTGGTGTGCAGTCCATGGGGAATGTACAGCAGCAGGGGGAACGAGGGCTGTTAATTATAAACTTGGTATGTTTGAACTTTTTCAGGGTCAGGTGTTTATATCACCCGAGGGCAGCTGATGAACTGTCATCTGTGTGCAGGTGTCAAACATAAGGTTCTGCTGAGGCGTCTCCTAGCCACTTTCTTTGATCGGTACGTGCTTTTGGGGGGTTTGCTTTGGCTGTCCGGGAATTCAGAGCAATCGCTGCCTTGTAAATGTGCTTTACAGAATAGTCATTTGAATCTGTATTCTAATATCATTCCCCTCTGTGGGTTTTTTTTTTTTTTTCTACTTTTCCTTATCTATGATGGTCAAAGCTAAAATACCAGCTCTGCTGATTCTTCTGCTTAAAATATACACTGTGGTTACCCTCTGTAACAAGATGTTCCCAATAAGACACACTTTTTCTCTGCATCTTTGTAAGTGCTCGCTCTCACCTGAAATCCAGGGCATAAGGATCTGCGTTTCTCTCCCTTTCTTGCAGGAACACGCTTGCCAATAGCTGCGGCACTGGAATCCGGTCCTCCACTAGTGATCCCAGCAGGAAGCCCCTGGACAGCAGGGTTCTTAATGCAGTGAAATGTAAGGAGAGGGAGAGATTTACTGCTGCTGTGTTCAAACAGCGTGCCAAGAACAAAAGACTAAGAAAGAGCTGAGATTTTAAACAAGGGAGGGCCATCTGGATTGTGTGATCATTGTACATATCTGTGTGTTGAAATTGGGGTGTAAGAAAATTCAAATCAGTTCACTGAAATATTCCACGATTTTCAAAAACAACTTCATGTTTTTGTTTGAAGTGAGCGCTCTGTGTTTGATGAGAGTGAAGCATGAAATTGAGCCTTACTGTTCACATTACCTCAAATTTAGCTTGCTGTATTTTCCAGGCACTCGTCCTGCAGCCTAATTTTATTAGTAGAAGAGGTATAAGAAAACTGGGTTTATAAGCTGACAGCTGTGGAACTGACTGGTTCATGGTGTGAAATAATTTTGATAAACTTGGCTCTGGTCCTTCAGTCAGATTGATGCAAGTACTGGGATTCACCCTTGCCCATCTGACGTTGAGATCAGAGCCTCGAATACTATGAGGGGAGTGGGCTTCTGTTTTCCAGAAACATTTTTGGTATCTCTGACATTGCTTTTCCTGGCCCAGTTTGATCCTGGGCACAGCTAGGGGCCAAGGGGCCGTTATTTTTTGGCATGTTTTTTTTTTTCTTACACAGTAAATGGGATCCTGAGAATTGGAAATGTTTGCTGTGTGCCTCAGACCTTATTAATGTGGATTAATCTGTTCCACAATCTCAATATAAGCAATTGTGTTACTTTCACAGTCTGTTTCCTTGAAAATGTTTTTATGAATCTGTTTTTAATTTATAAGTAAAATAGGAACCTTACTGCACGTAATTACACTTAAAGGGATATGTAAAAGCAACATTGATTTTACATCTATGGTGTCAAGGGTAAGGTTTTCTATATTTTAATGAATAAAAATTTGCTCTTTCATATCAGTGAGTCAGTGGCCAAGTTACCAAGAGCTGACTCCAGTGTCAGTGACACCTAAAAGCATAGGGCCAACCATGGAGCTGCGGTGATGGACGCTGGCTGGTAATCTGGCCTGTTTCTAAATTGTGAAAGTGAGCCAATAAAGCATTACATTTAAAAACCTAAGAGATTATTTTTAACCCATGCAGAAAAAGGGTTTCAGTCTTTAAAAAAAACAGGTGGCATACAAGGCACCACAAACCAACTGGTTAAATGTTTGCCTATTACAGTAATTCTCATGAATTCAAGAAGCACTTTAGCAGGGCAAAAGGTGCTTGCTGTCAGCTGCAAGCAAGAAGGAAGAAACTGTCCTTTAGAGCAGGCTGGTATTTAAATGCAATGAAGCCCATTTAATATACGCTTAATAAACAATGCAAATCAATGCCCTTCACCACCTTCTCCCCACCCCCCAATTCCGTCTGAATAGTAAATCTTTATGTAAATATCTTGCTAGAAAATGAAAACTCAAGTGATTGATTTTTTTTTCTTTCTGGTTGGGGTGGGGAGGATTTGTTAAATCAGTCTTTCCTCTCCCTAATTGCTGCTAAACTCCTGGGGCCTGTAGATCTGCAAGGCACGGAAGGGAGAGGATCAAGACGACGAGGGCTATTTAATCTATCAAGCCAGGAACACTGGACTGCCTTTTAATGACCTGAGCCAAAATTTGTGCATTTAGAAAACAAAGACTGAGTCCCAGAGAAAGGAAGAAGCTTTCGACTGTGGGCTCAGTCCTGCAAGGTGCTGAGAACCCCCCCAAGAGGTGCTCAGCCCCTGCTACTCCATCTCCAGGAGATAGCAATGCTGTGTGAAGCTCATGTTCACAAGTATCCATGTGAAAGTCACTGTGTCCATAAGCATCTAGGAATTGCTAGTGTATGTGATACCGCTGCATGATTGCATTAACTGCTCAGTTATGCAGCGAGAGCCAAAGTAAATGACCACCAAAACCCAGTTGCCGTGTACAGGCAGCTCCTCACGCAGGTACGTGGGGCACTTTTATGCTTTTGTCACCATTGAAGGACTTGCTCCTTCTCCCCACTATCTTTTAGATGATATTTTACCCTTAACTACAGGACTAATAAAATCCTGCTAGAGATAGATAGAGAAACCTTGGGAGCAATGTAAGTCCTGGAGTGCCTGCTGGGGAGGTTTCATCACACAGTGGCAACATCTAGGATATAAACACTCATGTTTCTGGATATAAGCCAGGTCTTAACTGCCTGGGCCCAAGAAGGAATCCTCCCCGTGGATGGGCTATTCCATAATCATCCCATATAGAGTCCCTTGCATCTTCTCCTGTAGTAGTTCTGGCTGCTGCTGAGATGGGATATGAGACCAGAGGGATCACTGAACTCACCCAGAAAAACAGTTCTGTACCTGATAAAACGATGTGCTCCCTCCCAGATCTAAAAGTGTCTGCCTGTGAGCAAAGTCTTGCGACCCACCGATTGACTTGGGACAAAGGCTTCGCTCACACGAGCCTCTTTGACATTTGCCTATTCTAACAGTTCTTAGTTTTTTTCTGTCCCTGTCTTTGCAGTGTATTGCCAGAATTTTGCCCCAAGCTTTAAGGAAAGTGAGATGAATGTTATTGCCGCGGATATGTGTACCAACGCCCGACGAGTGCGCAAGCGCTGGCTTCCGAAGATTAAATCCATGTTGCCCGAGGGGATGGAGATGTACCGCACGGTCATGGGCTCCACGACAAACAGCGTTCCCTTGGATCCAGAGTTCCAGTCTCCCACGGCTCAAGTCTTTGAGCAGCGAATCTATGCAGAGAGGAGGAGCGATTCAGGAACGATAGTAGCTTTGAGAACTAACACAGTCAATGTAGATCTAAGCAATGGATCCAACCAGTCATTTGAACAGAGTGAGGATGCGGAAGGAGCTGGCTCTGTCATACAGGAGGCAGCTGGCACAGAGGCCATGGCATCAGAAACCCAAAGCACTCCACAACCTTTCGAACAAGGTTCTGGTTCCACTAGCCGGCCAGAAACTCCTGTGAGAAGACAAGATGGTACTTATGGAGGGACTTTATAAAAAGAGAGAAAACGTTTTGTGACCTATAAGGGATCTGTAATACTAAAGCTGCTTGCATGCATTACTAATACAAAAAAATGTGATCAAGCCACTTACCTACTGAACTGCTACTGTTGCCTGAAAAAAATGTGATTTTTATTCTGCTTGTATTTAAAATTTATGAAGGAAATAATCGCATTCGTTATACTGTAAATGACTAGGTCTATGGTGACCTACTTAAAACTATTGGGCTCCTTTTTTTGATATTCCTGAGGTTAGTCTATAAGACTGTAGCTTTTTTTTTTTTTTTTTTAAAGAAGGGGAGGAAAAAAGCTAGACATCCCCCCCCGCCACCACCATATCATCACCCCATGCATTATTCAACTCAGAAGTAAAGCCATCATTAACTTCTTCCTCTAAAGAAAGTTTTACCGTCACTTAACAGGAAAGCAGGATACGTTAGGGTAGACGTAGTCTGACCGGAGTCATTTTTATTTGCAAGAATGGCTCTGGCAAGGTGGGGTGGGGGCGGGTATTGCTAAACACTTTAACGATCAGAGAACAGATCCTTAACATTAGTGTTGCTGAGCATGATGCTGTAACTAAGGTCTAAGGGCTCTTCCGTGTCTGTCCACTGATTTTCTTTATTTTTTTCAGTTACAGGATGGAGTGGCCGCATCTTTTATTTGATATATGCAGGGAGGAGTGCATGGTCATTGCAGATGAGACCCTGAGCTTACCTTTTCCCTGCAGCGTGTGACTGTTGGGTTTGGGGGTTTTTTTTCTCCCGGAGCCACTCCTTTTCGTTTCCCCCTCATTCTCCTGCTAGCACAAGCTGTAGCTTGATACTACCAGCTTCTTAACTGAACCATTTCCTATGACCTTATTTCTGATTGCCACCTCCTTTACCTTGTGGCAGTGACGAGAGCAAACAGTCAACCTCTTTCGTAGGCTAATAGACTTTAATTGTTGACTCAATCCAATCGTTGAGTCAGATCGTAACCGTTTCAGAGAGAAACTTAAATGCACCATTGGGAGAACATATTTATATATAATGTTGGTTTGTTTGGTTTTTTTCCTTAAAAAGCTTAAAGGTGAAGGTCGTAGGGGGTGGAATGATCATTGGAAGCAAAACCGTAACGGGCAGATGGAGCAAGCCTCACTGCGAATTCTGCTGTACCTGACAGTAATGGTTTGAATGAACATGGCTTCCAGTGATGTACTTGTTAAATGCCTTGGATTGAGGGAGCAATAGGATTTAACTTCTAGGCAAGTACTCAATGGATGGGGCATCCATCACATCCTCCCTCCGATTGAGGTGCTCGTAAGACCAGAAGAAGATAACGATTCCACCCCCCCTTACACACACGCACACGCGTGGGCTACTGTAACTTAATTTTTTTTAATTTAACATCCTGATTAAGGCACAGGTTTGAGGGGCCCTGCAGGAGTGAAAAATCTGTACTCACTTCCAGGAAACTCAATGTTGACTTGGGGTGCACATAGGTGCACAGTACAGCGCAGCTGCCAGTTTGCAGGGAGCAAAGTCGTTCTCCTGTACAACTGACAACAGCCACCAAGCACTGTCCCTCTTAAAGAACAGCAAGTTTTGTGCCAATCAGACGAGATCTGTTGGGAATAGTAACTCTCCTTCCAGCTGTGGAAGCCTGTTAAGGCATCTGGCTAAATCAGACCGGCCTAGGCTGAAACACCTCAATAGCTCTGTAGTCTAGACCAGAGTCTCCTATAGTCTGCTCTTAATTTTTAACAATTGAAAGTGTAATAGAAAAGAAAAACACCAGGTTTATATTTATCGCTTTTTGGCTTTCTCCTTCTTCCATGAAGTACTTTGCCTTCCAACATGAATTTATGGAAAAGGGAAGGGTGAAATATTTGTTCTTTCGACGCCCTTCGCGGTGCATTTGGTGACACTTTGCCTTCTCGGTCCCGTGCCTATCGAGACACCGAGGCACGCGTTATTATTATGCAATAACACACACTGTGTCGTGTCCGACTGTTAGAGCCATGCATTCAGTGAAGGGGCGGCTGGTACGTGTGCAGGTAGATGTGCAAGTCGTAGCGAAAGTTTGTCCAGCTGAGCAGGACGTGTGCGCTCACACTCTCTGCGTGTCGACTTCTTGTGAGGGCTTTCATTTTAGAAACCTTAGTTCAGGAATTCCCCAAAGTGACAGTAAACCTTTCCCAACGGTAGCAATGCTACCCCAGGACTTCCGGGGACGTATCGGGTACAAAGCATGGCACGCTGCTCACAGGTCACACTTCTCCATTATCGTGCTTCTTCCTTAAGTCCCATTATTCAGTTTGTACTACTTGCAGAGGTGTGAGAGGTTTGCAGGGTTTTGCTGGTGGGAGTCAGGGGCTCCGCGCGTGCTGTGAGCCAACATGAAGACAGTGGTGTATGGGGGAAAAAAAGGGAAATACCAGGTGCTCGTTGGTATGAAGCAGATGCTTGGTAGTGTCGAGCTTGGAATGCCTTTAAGTTTTGGGGAAAGTGATGTGAAAGCCAAATACGGCTGGTTTTGGTTTGGTTGGTTTGTTTTACTGTGACTAAAATGCCTATTTTAAATTATCACTTACAGTTTTCTTATGAAGATGAAGTTTTGAAACTATGAACAAGTGCAAAGTGCACGGTTAGTCACTCGCTAGTGATACTGGTGACTATTTATTTTGGGGTGGGGTTTTTTTTTGTTCTTTGTTTTTTTTGGTTACTGTGTTCACAGACAGTGCTTTGCTCAGGGTTTTGCTCCCCTCTTGGTCTTCAAGGAGTGTAAGGGTGACCCAGCCTTTGGCCATTTGTTGAGGGTTTTTCATTGTTGTGGTTGTGGTAGACTTGAAGCTGTGATTGCATCTAAATAGCAAAGCTCTCCAACACTGAGTGTGTTCCAGCCTCTTTCTCTATTTGCTGTGAGTAAAATACACTGCTTGGGTCGTTTCTGCCTTCCGTCTTGCACAGCTCTGAGCTCTGCATGGATTGAACCTGGCCAGACGGCAGAGTTGGGTAGTCTGTCCTCCCCGCTCACCTGGATCGTTGCCCTTTACACCTATGCAGAGTTGTGTGTGGGGCAGGGTGGGTGAAGAGCTGCAGCCACAGGGCCGATGATATTCTTCATGTGCGTTTGAGTTTTGAAGCGATGGGCTGTATTTGCACTTTGCCCATTTCTTTTAAATGAAACTTTTCTCTCGCTGTTTGCAGCGTCCATTCTTGACTACGCCGAGTGCCCAGAGCTTGCCCCATGTTCTGTTTGCGTGGCTTGTCCACGTGGCTGGCAGAATACCATGGAGCATATGCACTTTCTGAGCTGCATAGTAGACGGGTACTTGGGTACCACATGCCAGGATATGGCCCTAAGAGCATATCTTACTAAAGGAACTATAGGGGACCGTAGAGCTAGGCATGCATTGGGCTGCCTTTTCTTTTCCTTTTCTTTTTGTTCCAGAGAGTTTGCGTGGTCCAGTTCTTTAGCCATATGACCATAACACCCAGGTAAATGTCTCCATGGAAAGTACATCTCAGTTAGACAGACCAAACCCTCTGGTGAGCGAGGGCTCACTGGGGCAGCGCCGTTCCTGAGGAACAGCTGCATTTGCCGCACATCCTCCGGCAACTTGGCTAAGTCCAAGGTGGAACGAGCTGGGACGTGGGGGAGACAAGACCTCAATCTCTGCTTTATTAGACCTGCCCTGGAGAATTCAATCTTTGGAGTCCGAATGGCATTGGGAACGCTGAGACCACCTCTCTCGCTCTTTGATTTTATATTAATACAAAGCAAAAGAGAATGCTGCCTCCTTTTTTGTGGCATTTCTTCGTGTTTGGTAAGTTTACTGAACCCTCAAATTGAGACTCGCTGTTGGCTAAAGCTGCTCTGGACCAATCCTACCTAGAAAACAAATGCACCGAATGCCTGAACGGGGAGACCCTAGACTGAATTAGCAGCAGAAGTACTTGAATGATTTAGAATGGCTTGGAACAGAGAATATGAAGAGAGTCAAGTTGCACAGTGAAAATATATATATTTTTATACCTAGCACAACTTCCTGTATATTTTTGGTTGATTTTTTTTTTTCTTTTGGGGTTCTACTTTGGTTTCATTTTCTGTTTTGGTTTAGGAAGGAAAACTTTTAAAATGTGAAGGGTGTAGGGTTTTTTTCCTTATCTGGTAGATGAGGGCAAGCATTTTGCACTAATGTTTCCTGTGTGTGGAGGATTAATGATACGTTTGAAAAATGTATATGGATAATGATTGTATTCTTCAGAGAAAAAAAAAGTAATCCCTTTAAAATACTGAATGTAAAGTGAAAACAGAGCAGTCCATTGATTGTACGGGGCTTTCCTGAGTGCCTTAGAATTTTTTGATCATTTTTTCCAAGGAAACTAGATTAAGGAGATCAGACCATAACCAACTCCTCCCTCCTCTTTGTTTACGACACTATTTTAAATTATAGAACTTGGGGCTGCTTTATAATGTGAATAGCAAACTGCATTCATCTGGTAGTATAAAATCAAAGCATCAGTATTTATGGTATGTCTGCACCTTTATTCTTATGCTTGACTATTAGCAATATTACATGTATATTGTATATCTAAAGTTATATCAAGCACCTTTAAAAAAAAAAAAAACTGAATGGAGTTTAAGCTTACAAGTTACATGCAGTTGCCATATAGTGTAGAACCCAAACCCTCTCCTCCTCCTTGTTAGCTTGAAATTAAGAGCAATGTCCTGATTACGGTTGCCTGGTAGAAGGGTAGCATGACCTTCTGCTGAATCTCTGTCCACCCTGTGTTAATAATGAACAATTCCACGCGTGGCTAAGGTTTGCGGAAAGCATCTGAACGCTGCGCGCTCGGGTTTGGCTGGCAGTGGGCATCTTCTGACCAAGGGGGTGAATCGTGCCCGTGTTATGGGAAGATGCTGTAGTCTTTTTGGGCCCAATTCCTTCCTTCCTTCACATCCACCCACTAGTCACTGCACAGAAGTCAGTGGAGTGACCCTGATGTAAGTCCAGTGGGAGTAAGAAGGAAGAGGAGAAGCCTCACGAAAAAACCCACTCTCTCTTTTTTGGGAATCTAAAGATGCATCCATTGTGCCACCGGCTTTGCTTTAATATTGCCTTAGCTGATGTAACCTCTCCGCAGCCGCTCCGTAAGGGGCTACAGTTCCCTTTGGCTCAGCCCCGTGCTGTCAGGTAGGCCTGCATGTTTTATTTCCCTCTTGATCATCCTCGTGCATGCCGCAACACTTTACTAGGGAGAGAGAAACAAAAGGGTAAACTTAACTTGCCACCACCTTTTTTTTCTTTTCTTTTTTTCCTTTTCTTTTATTAGCAGCACAAAACTGGAATTGTTCCCTATTTAACACATGTTTAAAGGACCATAGCATTCTAGACATGGTATTCGGCAAAGGACTGATGCATTTCCTCAGTCATTTTATTGCTAAGGTTTTGTTCAGATTGCTTATTTTTATGGAAATAACTTGCTGCAAGTGGAGAAGGGTGTATGGCCCATTAAACAACTGAAAACTAAGAGACAACCCCTGTTTGCCTCTGCCGGCAGTAAATTCTAAACACAAAATTGAGAGTTCATAGCTGTCTTGGGCTTCAACTACTGTTTCAAAGTGTTCCTGCTGTATGAATTTGTCATTATGTCAGCGAGCAAGCTCCAAACGTGCATATTACCGTGCCCAAGATATTCAGGGCTTGCTATGAGATGGTTCTAAAAATGAGGGTTTAAGGAAAAAAAAAAACAAACCCAAAACAACCCAGTAAAAAACTAACTAAATAAAAAATATGCCGAAGTCTAAAGCACTCAAATTGGAAAACCTTCAAGTGTTCCGACCAGTTTCTTCCATTGTAAGCGTTTTGCACACAAGTGTGATTTTTATGTCAAAATAAAAGCCAAAACTTGCAATACTATTTTTAGCAGACAAAAAAAAAAGACAAAAAACCTAAGTATAAATGTATAAATATTTTTGACTTGAACATTTGGATGGCACTTGATTCAAATAGAACATTAATCCTTTGGACAGAATGTTTGGGGAAAAAAAGACTTAAAGTACAAGGTTGTTTTTAAAGAGTCTGTATAGGGTATTAAGTAGTACTGTAATTCATGACTGTTAAAAAAAAAAAAATACTTTCTGTGCGATAAGAAAAATTTCACAGTACCACTGAATTATGTTTCTCAACTGTCTCAGCCACGAACGACGCTAGCTTTTTTTTTTTTTATATATATATAGTGCATTATTCACTAGTATTTATGTGCTGTTACTCTGTATAGTTAAGACTGTTATTTTGTAGCCATGGCTGACACAATATATCAGTAACTAAAAAAAAAAAAAAAAAGACAAAGTGAAGACCCCCCCACCTGCCAAGAATTCAAAATGTGCTCATAGCTGTTTTCATATGACAAAAAAATCCATTTAAAAAACCCCCCTGATGTGATCATTAATTGTAAAACGCTTTGTAAAATTCACATTTACAAAATAATAAAGTTAATTAAAATTAAAATGAAAAGTCCGGCTTGGCTTTTTCTTTCTGGGACGCAGAAGGGAAGGGCGGTTAATCGTCTCCTGGGGTGGGTTGAGAGCCAGGAGGTGCGGCAGGGCAGGAGCACGGGGGCTCGTGAGGATGGCAGGAGGGATGCGAGGAGGACATCCCAATTATGTACAAAAATTGCTAGCTATGGGATGGGCAGGGAGGTGGCTTCCAGGTTTCTAGACCGGGTCCCAGGCCTGAACCAAATCCCCTCCGATCAGGAGAGAGGAGACTCCTGTTGGCTTTGAAATGGAGCATATAAAACCCTGCAGGGATAAAACCAGCTCCACAGTCTAAGGTCGGCCCATTGCTTCTGATATACTTGTATCCAGTTAAGCAGCCCCTTACTGGAATTACAAATTACATCTCCATTTTCTGCACAGAAACAGGGAGGACAAACCAAACCCTCCAGCCCATCACTGTGGCACGAGAAACTGCACGTGTCCAGGTGCATGAGACCTTCCTTGGGTTGTCCAGGCCCATCAAAGGAGGCTTTCTTGTGTTTCCCTGTTGTTAGATAGGAATAAGATGCATTTTGGTGACTGGCCGTCGGGAAGAAAGGCATCTGTGGCTGCGGTGCTTGGAAATGGAGGGGCAGCTGGAAGCGCATTGGACCCGCAGGCTCGGCAGGGACCAGCGCCAAGGTAGGTGCAAGGTTGCCTTTTTTCTTAGCAGACGGGCCCGTGGTGGAAGAGCCAGGCAGAGGTTGGGTTGGCTTCATTCAGTGCAAAGCCAACCGGGTAGAGGAAGCCTCAGATCATTCCCGTGGTGGGAGGACACTGCACCCTGGATCATTCCCAGAGGCGCTAGTACCCAGACCATATTGGGGGAATGTCCTGAAATCAGGGGGACACGTCCCTCAGCCCCCCGGCCTGGAAACCTGAGCAAACCCAGCATAGGCTGGGGGAAGAGGTGCATCTCCTCCAGCCCTGCTCAGCTGCCCTCCCCTGGGGAACGGAGCTTGGAGCGGCGCAAAGAGAGCAGACGAGCCAGGGGGTCTCTTCTGTCTTGACACCCGTCTTGCTGGGGTCATCTGATCCCAGCAGTCTTTCCCGCCCAAGTGCGGGGGGCTGGACCCGATGATCTTTAAGTCCCTTCCAGCCCCAGCAACTATGAAGCCCTGGGTAGGGCAGGGCTGGTCTTCATCTAGTTTCTCCAGGCAGCTTGGTAGGAGCCACCCCCGAGGGGAAAGGGGGGAAGCCTGTGTCACACGGCATGGGCAGGGCAGGGGCATCGCTCATGTTCCAGGTGGGGAAACTGAGGCATGGAGCACCTTCATCTGGGCGCGGCAGGGAGCCTGCAGCAGCCTTGGGTCTGGAGCACCGGTGCAGCCCGGAGCAGCTCCTTCCTGGTTCACAGGAGCCAAAAGGTCCCTCCTCTGCCCCTTCCCTGCTGCGCCAGTGTCCAGCCTCGCTCCAGGCATCTCTCAGGGCTGGAAACATCCATCCATCTTTTGTCACCCACGTACATGGCAGATGAGAGAGGACAGGAGCCGGTGGGAGCCCGGGCCAGGGATGGGGGCGCCAGGCCATGGGGCAGGGACCAACTGCTTTGCCCCTGCCCTGGTGAGGACCCACAGCACAAGGGCTCCCACCAGTCTGGGGCCCTGCAGCCCATCGCTGCCTCTGCCCTGCCTGCACCTCTGCCTCCTGGCGATCGCCTTCCCCTGCCTAACCCCGACCTGGGGTCCTCTCCTCTATCCCCACTGATGGGGAGACAGGAGTGGGGACCCTCTCTTCAGCCCAGGGACTAGCTTGGGGGTGTTGCCGTCAGAGGGACAAAAGCCAGATCCCCCTCTGCCGCAGCCTGGGCTTCTAGGTGCTAAGAAACGTCCCCTCGGTGGCATTGCATAGCAGCACTGATTTCGGGGCTGCCTGGGATCAGACCTGCACCCACAGGTGGGGGGCTCGGGGAACCGTCTTCATTTTGCATTTGCAGAGCCATAGGGTGGCCACATTGAGACGCAAGTCGTTGCTTGGGGCTTTCCTATGAAATTCCTCCCTCTCCCTCCCGGGGAAATAAGCTTTTATCAGACAAACATTTCTCCAGACGGCAGACAAACCCGCCCCCCTCCCCACCCCAGCCCCCCGTATTTGCTGGACCCTACCATGGAAACAACTGGAGCACCAGAATCTTTTTCTTTTTTTTTAATTGAATCCACCCCCCACTAAATCCACTCTCTGGCTCTTTCTCGGATTCAACTGCTGAGGTCAAAAAAGGATGCAGCGTCAGCCAAAAAATGTGGCTTCTTTGCTTCACTGAGCACTTTATGCCTATTCATAAAGGAAAACGTTAAACATTTTCCAAAAATACAGGCACATAAATTACTTCTGCAGGGGCAGGAGGGGCCTGCGCGCACTCACTGTCTTAACCCCTGCCTTGCTTCGGACCCGGGCGGCAGGGGCAGGGGTCACCCCTGGGCCAGCCGGGGCGGGTGGCCTTCTCTGTCTAGATCCCTGCTTGGAAATTCGGGCCCGGGGGTGTCAGGGAATGAGTTTGCTGGGTCTCTGTTTGGCTGAGTAGTGAGATGTCTGGGTCAAACGTTAGGGACTGTGGAGTCTTATCTCGTTACCTGGATTCACTTTGGTGACCCCCGGGTTTGTTCCTGTGGGTTTACTGCTCTTTGCTGTTCTCTCCTAGCACTGCGCCCCCGCAAAACCTCGCCGTGTCTCTCTCCCTTTTCCCTTCCTTGTGTTTTGGATGCTAATTCCTCTCTCCTCCTTATACTCTGCTTTCTGCAGGTCCTTTCACAGCCTCAGATGAAGGGAATTCATGAAAGCTCGTGCTCTCTCTCTATACATAGATCTTATTTAGTTGGCCTATAAAAAGGTGCATCTCTCCCCTGACTTCAGACCCTCCATGGAGCGGCAGATGGGGCAAAACTAGACCCACCCTGCCTCCTTGCACTGCAGCACAGTGATTATCAGCCCCCTGGGGTGTCCCGAGAGCCTTTCCAGGGTGCTACGGGGTGTCCTACTATGTTGGCAGTGCTGGGAGGGCTAATGCCATGTAACCCCAGCCACGAGTCCATCATGTTAAAGTCACTCTGGCTGGTCTTCCTCAGGTCACTGCAGCAGAGACTAGCTCTGGTTTTTTCCCATCGTGGAGAAAGGAGGGGACACCAAGAGTTGGCATTTTCCCAGAGGGGCTGGGAACAGCTGTCGTCGAATGGCAGCAAGGGGCTGTGATGTGCTGGGGTCTGTCCTAGCCTTGCCTGCGTTAGTTGGCTGTGCCTCTGAGTACTGCTGGGGGTGGCAGTGACCCCAGAGCCCCACTCCTGGCTGCTCTGCTCTCCCGCAACGTGTGCAGCATCCCAGGGCAGTGCTGTGAGGTCCCTGCGGGCACGCCGAGCCCTCCCTGGGGCAGACGAGAGCACAGCACCCTGGCCACGTGCCGGCCCTGCTGCTCCCTGCAAACCCCAAGAAGCACCGGCCAGGATGGGGGTCTGGGTGCAGAGCGGCGCCTGCCGCGGCTGAGACCTGCAACTCTTGGCATCCACTTCCCATGGTCCCAGCGCCTGCCTTCCTGTGTTTCTCTGGGCTAACGCCGTGCAAGTCCAGGTGCTCCACTTCACTTCAGCTTATAGCCAGCTTGCTTTTGCAAGGCCTTTGTGCTGCAGTGTTTGGGCAGCAGAAGGAACCAGGGCCTTGCTTAGCAGCAGCCACACAGGCCAAAATGTAGGGGGCGGGTGAGAAGTCATTTGAAAGTTTCCATTGGCCTTAGGGCTTTCTTATGAGGCTTTTCAAATACAGAATCTAAATGGAGGGCTACAGTTCCAAGCGCCTTTGCAGATGGCTGCTCTTATCCCGCTTTGCCTCCGCAGATCTTTTATTTGCAACACGCCCGTAGGGCTGGGCAGTCCACTCAAGGTCCCACCCTGACGGGATGGGGTAGAAGTGGGGTTTAGGATGACAAACAGGTTGAATCACAAGTGCCAGAAGAAATGTTTTGCCCAAAGCCCCCTATTCTGTGCGCACAGGCTGGAGCCCATGGGACGATTTGTGGTGCATAAAGATAAGTACGGGCGAAGTCTGCCCGGGGCAGAGGGGGGCAAAAAATTAATTGTGCATGAAGTAACGTTTCTAAAGGAAGTGTGCACGGAGGGGTGTTGGGGTGTTAAAATCCTAAACTAGAGTAGCAGAAAATCACCTCTGCTGTTGGCCTACTTCTTCACAAATGCTTCCTAAATCAGGACGAGTGTGAGCAAGAGAGACTGGGAGGACTGTAATTCTGTTCTCTGAAATTTTTGTCTTTTTTTTTTCTTTCCTCAACCCAATTGGCCTTAAAATTGCTGAGAAGCTGCATTTCCTTTTGGTTATCAAAAAAAACCCCAAAAAACTATTAAAGCCCACCAAACCCCACTAGCACTTGGGGTTTTTATTTCATCTCGTCTCTGCGAAGGAAAAAAACACAGAAACTTGGATCCTCGTGTACAACACATACCGCTGTGTTATATAAACCATTTCAAACTGATTTATTCTAAATGAGTTGTTATAATCAGAATTTTCCTTATGAGCAGCTTTCTTGCAAACGTCAGTATTTCAGAAAAACCATCATGCGGCTGCTCCAATATTTCAAACTGATTACTTATAAACACCATTTCTAAAATTAGGTCTTTGGTGTGCGGCATTGTCAGAGTGGGTGTATTATGATCTGCAGAGAGTATAAAAAGATAAATGAGTTATTTAACAAAGTAAACGATGTCGCTGTAGAAATGTGAAGAGGGAAAAGGGGGTGGGTTGGGAGGGAACGGCCTTTTTAAATGGCAAAATAATGCTTCTTTCATTATAACATAGAATTTCTATAAGCTGAAATGGGCTAGAACTGCAGTCGCCAACTCACCCCAGACAAAAAAAACTGGTGGCAAAAACCCAGCAGATAGGAAAAAGGTTTCATCTCTGGATGATGAGTATGAAATGTCTGCCCTACCTTTACCTGCGGCGGGGGGAACGAAGACTGGGATTTGCATGCGGTGGGAAATGGCATTGCTGCGTCAGTCCTAGGGCACCTCTGCCAATTGACCTTATCCGGTGCCAGGTTTGAACATGAAAAGGAGTGGGTAATACAGACTGAGCTAAATGCCCTATTTTTATGAAGTTTACTTGCATTTCAGCAGCATCCAAGGAGCCCGGGCGTCTCCGCCCAGGGTGCTCGGTGCTGCAGGGCCGTGCTGCCAGGAACAGTCCTGAACTTGAGCAGCGGTCATAGCGGCATGGAAAGGATGTGGCATGAGTTGTTTGACAGGGGATTGGTGTCACCCTGGCTTTGCACACCTGCCCCCTGCTCCCACCCAGGTTTATAGCGACTTGCTTTGCTCCTGGGAGTGGAAGAGAGGAGAGTATTTGGCGTTCTGCTTGGCTGCCCTGGGCATGTATGCCCCACTTACTCCCCTGAGATCCCTCCATGGTGCACAAAGGGTGGGAGATCTGAAAGGAAAGCCCTGCCCAGACGCTGGTGCCACCTGCCATGCACACAGTGCCTTTCCCCACCACTTCCCCTTGAAACAGAGGGCGTCCCGCCTGGAGGGATACATGCATGTTTGCCGTGTTATGCTCCATGTGCTCACGGACAGAGAAACTGAGGCAGTTGTGGCACTAACCTGAGGGTTGGGGCCCTGCCCTGGAGCTCAGGAGACCATGCCATCCCCTACGTGCCCTGGGTGACCTTTGGCAAGTCACTGAAGCCAAAGTCATACTCTGCCGACTGTGTGTCTACAGTGCCCTTGGATGTCTAAATCCAAGCTAAACTCTAGCTTGCCTCTTGTTTCCATCCGATTCCCCCCAGCATGACCAGCCTTGGACAACCAGGAGGTGACTGCTAGGTCCTTGTCTGTCTAGGTCTGGATCTGCATAGGGATGCATGCAAATCCCACGCACGTCTCTAACCCGAACCCTAACCCTAAGCTTGAGTCCGACCAAACCCACAGCTGGTGACTGCCCTTGCCTCCCTCCTTCTCTGCCAAACAGGGGCCCGAAAGCAAAGGCGTGTTTTTCCCTAAGTCTGTCTGGGTCTCAGTTCCCTCTCACCTTTCTCTTACCATCTAGGGACATTGCGGGGGATAAATCCTCGACTCACCAGGGAGGCTCTTTCCACAAATGAGGGGATGGTTAAGGACTCGGACCCTGCTTGTGCCACCTTGACCCTTTGCGAGTACACTCCCTTGGGGACTCCATGGCCCGGCCTTGACTATCACCAGGAAGGTAATATTTACTGGAGGCAGAGATGAATGCTTTAATGGGGTGCCAGTTTGGGAAGGTGCCCCAGTGGGTAATTCACAACACGAATCCGGGGTTTGCTGCATTAATTCCTCCCAGCCCCGCCAGCCGGCAACAACTGTTCAACGCCGAAACCACAACTAGGACAAGCTCGGTACATGGATCTATTACTGATAAGCTGCCGCATGAACCAGTAAGTAATAATAATAACACGATTGAAACAAGAGCTCGACAGAATCCCATTTGGGCTTGAAGGATTTTCCTGGGAATATGAGCTCCTGGCCTCGTAATTCTGAAAAACAAGGCAAACATTTCCTGCCATCACAATCAATATCGGCATGAATATGTATGATGTCACATTCAAATGATTCCCATGAATAAATTAAGCGCGCACAGATGAGTTACGAGGGAGCCTGTGTTCAAGCCGTTCACTTGCAAATACTGTATTTCAGCCATTAGAAGTTTCTGGCGCGGATGCAAGAGCAAGCAGATAGTTTACAGCTTGGCCCGTCCCGAGTGTTTATATCTGTGGCCCGAGGCCGCAAGTTCGAAATGTTCCATCCAGCAGGTTGGGTTTTACGTGCTCCCAGCGGCGGTTATGTTGGAGAGCTGAGACTCTGGGACACGGCTGTTTTTCATTCCAGCAGCCCCTACGGACGACCGAAAGCCTTCGACCTGGGCTGAACGGTGCTTTCGTGTGAGCGCTGTCAGAGCGGTAGATGGTCAGGGAAGGTTATATGAAAATGGCAGCCTCTTACTCGCTGCGGCGCGATCGGAGTCGTGTGCTCTGAAGGCCGTGACCAAAAATAGTTTTTTATTCCTGTTAACCCTGCTGAGACAAAATAGCTACAGAAAGGCAAGTCTGCCTCTGCTCCAGCTCGGGCATCCTCATGCCTCGGGCACAGACACACAAAGGAGTTTCCATGGGGAGAGGTAAGCTGGGCCTGACATTACGCCGGCAACTGCCTGCACGCACACGCTTAGTCCACAGTGGGTACGTCTACACGAGACACTTACTGTGCATTGGCCTAATAACACTGTGCAGTAGCGTGGCGGTTAAAAACCGTGCTAATAGCGTACTGCGCAGTGTTGTGAGGCTAATGCGCAGTAAATGTCACAAAATAACCGTGCACTGGCACTACTGCACCGTATCTCTAGTTACTGTGCATTTAGCTGCTACTTCATTAAAGCAACGCTAGACTAAATGCGCAGTACTTAAGGCGCATTAATGAACGTGTAGACGCGCCCAGTAGGTGCTCAGCAAAGGAACATTAACTCCGCCTGGTCTACGGCTGGAACAGGCCAGACTGCTTCTTGCAACAAGACTTCCTTTGGAAAGTGGCTTTTCATAGATTTCATAGACATTCGGGCTGGAAGGGACCTCGGAAGATTATCGAGTCCAGCCCCCCGCCCAAAGGGCAGGAAGTCAGCTAGGGTCATAGGATCCCAGCAAGATAAGCATCCGAGATGGGCACTTCAAGCCAGCCTTTCATGGCAAATGTTCATGACAGCAGCTCGGGTGCCCCCCTCTCTGCTCCCAGGGAAATCCGTGGGGGCTCTGGGCACTTCTCAGGCCTGGGATATTGGCTTGAGGCTTTGCTGATGATGTGACAGCCATGAGGAAATGACGGTCTTTCCTTTTCGTTCTCCTCTGCAGAAAGACGGTGTGCCCGAGCTCACAAGTAACGACAGAGCTGGTGGTTTCTACGTGCGGTCCTAGTTGACAGCACAGACTGACTTTCCAGTATATGTCCAGTCCAGTGTGATGGGCATTTGCAATACCTGCTCCCCCAAGCACTAGGGCTGGCATAACGCTGCATTGCAGGTCAGTACCAAAACCCCCGGGCTGTACTGGAGTAAGGGGACAGTGCTGCAGCCCAGGACCGATGTCCATCGGCAGAGCTGTGGGGCATCTACAGGGACAACTGGCAGAAGGGCAAAGTGTTGCAGGTCAGACTGAGATGCATTAGAAGAGACGGGCAAGATGGCAGCCCTATTGTCATGTTACTATTTTCTAGTTTTCTGCAGGCCCAAAGTCTCCCACAGACTTGCCTTTTTTTTTTCCCAGACAAAATAATGCTTTTAGTTTACTCACAATTCATTCGAGGACGGAGGGATCTGTTTTTTAAGAACCTGACCTTAAAGAGCCTTCAGTTTTTAGGAACCCCTCCTGCAAGATGGATGGCGGAGGTCTGTATCTACTAAAACTTTATACCTTCAGTTAGTTTAGTTGTTTCCCTCCACGCCTATGCCCAGCTTTTAATCACTAGAATTATTACAGGCCCGTTCGAGATGCTGTTCAGTGTCCTTCTTTAAATACATTAAATAATGATGATGTAGTATTACAGCCATGTCTGAAATTACCATGCGCTGTGCTCCCAAGAGAACCCTGTAATTGTGTAATAACTCGAGATGGAAGATAAGGAGAGAGAGACCTGACATCCAGAGATAAATTAGAAGTCTAAAGATTCTTGAATTTCCAGGAAAAAAAAAATCACATTTCTCAGAGCTTGGCAATGACCAGTTTTCCCCCACTTCTCCCGCCCTCTCACTCAACCAAACTGATTGGAAATTGCTCCAGCCATTACACTCTTCATTGATTTGCACAGGTTCAGGCTTCTTCCAGTTTCTTTACCGATGGGTGTTTCTTCCACTGGCCGGTGCTTTGACGGTTGATGAGGTGCAAACCCAGGAAGCCATTTAGGTTTTGCACCAGTTTGGTTTTGGCGAACACACAGCGCTGTCTCCAACCCAGTTCCTTCTGTGTCTTCAACCTCCAGCATTTGGGGTTGCTCAGCTAAATGAGCCTGTCTTCAGCTGTCTCGATGGTCTGATCAAAGTCTTTCCTGCCCAAGTGCAGGGGGCTGGACCCGATGATCTTGTAAGGTCTCTTCCAGCCCCTGACATCTAGGGAACTATGAAAAGGCACATTGGCTTGCTGACTAGAGAGTTTGAAGAAGGGGATTTGTGTAGGACGCACCAGACAAGATTGTTCTAACTCAGTTAATCTGCCCGTTATTGCTGTCCAAGTTGGCGATCTCTACAACCACCTGGAAGGGCTTGTCTACATAAAGGAAGAGCTTTGAATAGTGAGGACTGACCATGGGGTTGTTGGTTGTAGCCATGTTGGTCTAAGGACAGAGGCAGGCAAGGGTCTTTGAATAGATGTGATATCTTTTATTAGCCCAACTAATCTGAGGAATGACTGTCACACTTCAGGTCCAGGCCCCATGTTATTTGTCACTAGCTTCCTGTGGCAGCCAGCTGCTGAGCACAGGCCCTCCCAGGGGAGACCTTGCAGTGCTTCTCCGGGTCACTACGCGATGCACGGGCGCAGCGTGGAGGAAGGTTAAACAGGGAACTTCCGCCTGGTGTACAAACGCTGGGCCGCAGCAGCTGCGTTGTGCCCGATCTTTCATTCGCTCACCTGCCCCTCATGCTCCGCAGCTGCCCATGGCAAGTTCTCACCTGCACGGCACAGTTTTCACCAGGTTTCCCCACGTTTTGGAGAAAGGAGTGTCTTGTGCCCTCATCTGTCCTCTTCTCTTGGGGGGGACGTGAGGCCCTGCTGTGTCATGGCCTCTCCTTTGCTGTAGCGACTTCAAGAGAAGCTCGGTTTGCTCTGAACATTACCGCTCGCTTCCCTCCCTTTCTATGTTGAGATCCCGCTGTCTGTCACCTCTGAGTGATGCCGTCGGCTTCGCTCATGAATATCAAATGAGCCTTACGCTGCAAGTGGCAGTGAATTCTCAGTGTGGTTCTGGCAGGTCTCCTTTTACATTGTTACAGTGGCAATATTTATTATTAAATGTGACTTATAGGCCCTACTCTTTTTTTTTATGTCTAACTGGTATTTTATTAACATACTATAAATGTCTCCTTTAATCTAAATGAAATCCTTGTTTGAGAGACTTAATTGAAAGCGCGAATGCATTTAGTTATATTTCAAGCACTGTTTACTTTGGGTCTCAAGACCAAGATAGACCAGGGTTAAAATATGGGAGTATCTTAATGATCTATTAAAATCCCTGTCTGTCATCCACTCCAACAGAGAACCGCAAGGAAGCCTGTTGGAAGAGAGATAAAAAAAAAAACCCCTCATCTTTCTTCTCATCTCTGTCTGGGGTCTTTGTACAGATTCGGCCCCTTGGAAAGAAGTGAGGCTCTTTGCAAGATATTCTGTGATCACTGCGCGGCCGTTATTTGGTTTGATAGCAGTTAGGAGCCCTCGGCACCCGTCCCTGTGCCAGGCTCGCTGGCGACCGGTGTGAAAGCACAGTCCCAAGGTCAGACAGGACTCGGTGGGTACGGGACAAGCAGGCTTATAGGGGGACGATGAGGCAATAAACAGTTTCTCATCAGAAAAATAGAAGTCTAAGCTGTTACTTAACTGGACTAATGTCAAAGAGAAAGGGTTGTAGCATCACATCAGGGGAGGACGTGAAAATACTTGAGGGAGTTCAGGGGGGGCAGAAAAATGGTCCAGAAGCTGGAAAGCAAGTTTTATAACGTGCGCTTGGAGAAACTCCACTTATTCGGTTTCCTAAAGACGGATCAAGGGGTGGCTTCAACTGTGAGCGCAGGCACTTACGGATGGCGAAGGGATTGCTGGTAGATCAGGAAAAAGACATTCCAAGAGCCAATGCCTGGGAACCAAAGGTATTCAAATTCAACCTCAACATAAGCTGCAGGGACGGAGGGGCATGAAACCTTGGGACAGCTAACTCAGTGCTGCTTGCAGCCCTGCACAGGAAAATAGATATTTTTTCAAACCAAAACCCCACCGACATGAACTGGTCCTGCTGGATGCCCGTGGGAGCCCCAGCTGGCCTTGCAGGCTGTGCATCTGTGACTCTCGCATGGCCATGGAGAGAGACCAGGATTGCCTGCTCCCACCTCGGCATGTCCAGGAGGCTTATAAGTCTCCATTAAGGCAATGCCTGTAGTTACGTCTCGTGCTTCGGGCAACCTCCTAGCAAGGTCAGGAAGGATTTTTTCCGCCGGTGAGGTTCAGCTTCTCCCGACGCATCTGAGATTGGCCACAGCTGGAGACAGGACCTGGGGTGACATGGATTAGTGCCCCAAGTGGTACAAAGACTATAAGTGTACCTGGTGTGCCTTGCTCACATGCTCAGGAACAAACTGACCGCTGAGTTTTGGGTTGGGAAGGAATATACCCCCCCCC
>NW_005841869.1:759159-768526 GCF_000455745.1 Alligator sinensis
GCCCCGGCTCCTGCAAATTTGGCCTGGGGGGAGTCTTATTCTGCACGATGGGGGATAGCTCACCTACTGGGAGGCTAAGCAACTCCTTGCCATTGCAGGGGCTTCAGGTCTCAGTGGCACGTGGGACCTCCCTGTTCTCTGCCTGCAGCGGTTTAGTCTCTTTTTAGGACTTACCTGTGTTGGTCCAACCCCAGTTATTGGCCTAGTACAGGGCAGAGCCCAGGGGCCTGTCCCATGTGGGAGGCCAGGGTAGATGACCTGATGGTCCCTTATGGCCTCCAGCTCTTGGACCCTATGGAAGGAGGTGTTCAGAAATGGAGGAAATGTGTTTTAAAGCCAGCAGCACTCGGGTGTCTGTAACCGCCTCCCTTCACGGCCTCGTCCTATTCCCACCAAAGCCAGGGGGCAGATTGGAGACTTTGGGGCCTTTAAGTAACATCTTAAACTTCATGTGGAGTATCCCATTTTTGGCTGCCTGGCAGACGTGATGCCTTGCAAACTGCCAAGAACGATGCTGAAAAAGAAAAGCTATAAATAGCAAAATGTTTGACATTCTCTGAGCTCTGGCTCCGGTGACATACTAAGTATTTGCAACAAAAAAAAAAAAAAAAAGTATGTAAATACATGCAGTTCTTTATCTAGCATTACCTACATATTTGTGGCATTTTTAAAAGTCTGCTTGAATAGCAAAGGGGGGCTGGGGGGAGTGGGATGTTTTAGATGTCAAGTGGGCGATGCAGGCAGCCCCAGAACCTGTCATTTGTCTTGGAAAAGCAGTTTGTGGAAGAAGAGATGCTGGGGCAGGGTCATAGGCCAGGACGTCCTCTGATGCTTGCTAAATGCCACTGCGCTGGGTAATTGAGAGCGGCAGAGCTGCATCATCCCACAGTGCCTACAGCGGGCAGGCCTTGCCAGCCCAAATCATTACCGACGTCATCTGTGATTGGGGGGTTGTTTCTGACTCCTGCCCCCACCTGCCACCCCCGCCCCCTCTTTGACAGTCTTGCTCTTACTATCTCCATCCTTTTCCTTAAGGCAGCTTCCAGTTGCACGGGTCGTGGCTGCAGCCGGGGCAGGGGGCCTGAAGGCGGTTAGTCGATACATGTTGTGTACAAGCGCCCCTCACCAAAGGGCGATGTTTCTCATATGGAGGAAAGCAGAGTGCTGGTTCCAAGTCCCCAGACAAGAGGGGCTTTGTATGATCCTACATGGCAGTGCAAAGCCATCAGGGCTAATACAGACAAAAAATACAGGGCCCGTGCCATGCCGGTCTGTAGGTATTCGCCCAGATCTGCCAATGCCCTGCAGCTCTCTCTTCTGTACCAAGAACGCCAATCCCTGTTCTCCCCTAACCGTGGCACAGCATTGCTCCTTACCGAGGATGTGCTTTTTTCAGCAGAGATGCACCCTCAAGAGCCCAAGGTGAGGCCGGGGTGTGCTATTGCTTGGTTCCCACCGGGATCGGGTATGATGGTAGGGCTCTACGGGTAAGGAAGGGGCAAGGCCTTGAGTCGTGTGCAGCAGAGAGCTGCCCGGTCTCTTTGAGAAACACTTGCATGGAAAGCAGAAGGTGCACTTGCAGACTGCAGATAAGAGAACAGAAGTGGTATCGGCTGCTTGTTTCCTCTGTGCTGGTGCTCATGGAAATGTAATTGCTGTCTTGTAGACAATGCATCGGATTAAGGAGACAAGACAGCTTCAATCCTTTTCAAGCCCTGGCCTGAGGTCTGAATGCTGCCCCGTAGACCAGGGAGAGTTGATTCGTATTCAGCATTTCCCCAAATCTTCTTTTTCACGGAGAAGTCACATTGTTAGCCTAAAACTCCTGGCAGGAGGAACCAGAGGAGTGAAATGTCCCCTTAAATTCAGTGATCCGGTTTGTGCTTCAGTGTGCAAATCCCGATCGTTTAGGCGGCACCAGGAGCTAAACTGGAAGTGGCGTTTTGTGTCTTTTGACATTTCATTGTGAAGCCTCTTGCACCTCTCCCACTAGGGCCTTGCCTGAAGCAATCCTCAGCTGCTGCACACAATTGAGGGCAAGTTCATCTGGTTCATTTGATCCAGTGCAGAAGCCCTTCCCAGGGAGACGCTGCCTCTGCACTTAGCCAGCATTGCCAGGGAGCTGGTTTGGGACGAGAGACCCCCACCCCACCGCCCCGAGCCAAGGATTTCTATTATCGGTCAATTAAACACCCACGTACTCTTAGCTTAGTTTGCAGCAAGATCTGCCCTGAGCCAGAACGAACCTTTCTAGCTTCGCTGGGCATCGCACAACAGCTGGGATGATTCAAAAATCCCATCCATATTCCCTGGTGGACCAGACCTGTGCAGGTCCTACCCAGTGTCCAGTCCCCAGCTTTATCCCAGCACCATCGTCACCCCACAATAACGCGTGCCGTGTGCTCAGAGCTGCGTGCGGGAGCAAAGCGTTCTTCCTCACCTTGATAATATTTTTCGGAACTGTTTGAAAACCAAACAAATCGACCAAAAAAGGGCCTCTCTCTGGTTTCAGTTGAAAATTCCCGTTTCCTCCCGAAGTTTCCAGGTTTTCGTCAGCAAGTTAAAACTGCAAATCCATTTTTAAAAGTGTTTCTCCCAACCAAAACGCCACATTTTCTGCTGAAAACCTTCCCCCTTCAAATTCAGGTTTTAGCAGCCAGAACCCCGATTTGGGGAGTCAAAGTTCAACCATCTTCTGCTTTCTCTCGACACGTTCTGCTTGCCGGTAACGGAGGAGTTGGAGTTTGCAGTCTTGCAATGCAAGTATGAAAGCTGATTTAGAGACTTGGTCAGAATAAAGTAGGTTTCTTTTTAATCATCAGTTTTCCACGAGGCCAAAATGTCCTTCCCAGCCGCTCTACCAGGGCTGTGGCTCTTTAGGTTTTGCACATTGTGCCCCCAGCTCCTTTGCCAGTGTGAACTGTAGCGTCTCATCTAGCTTCAGCAGAGCTCTGCTGATTTACACAGGCTGAAGATATGGGCCTAACTTTTTGTGTTGCTCTTTTTTATATAAACGCTCATTCCTTCTCAAATACTTAGTTCATAGGATCGTAGACAATGAGGATTGAAGGGAGCTCAGGAGGTCCCATCTAGTCCAACCCCCTGCTCCAAGCAGGACCAGCCCCAACTACATCATCCCAGCTAGGGCTTTGTCCACCCGGGTCTTAAAAACCTCCAAGGAGGGAGAGCCCCCCACCTCTCTGGGTGACGTGTCCCTGTGCTTTACTACCCTCCTGGTGAGAGAGTTTTTCCTAATATCCAACCTCAACCTCCCTTGCTGCAGCTTGAGCCCATTGCTCCTTGCTCTGTCGCCTGCCCCCGCTGGGAGCGGTCCAGCTCCAGTTAGACATTTGCACACCTGTATTTAAGTAACTATCGACATCTAAAAGCCTTGCATTTAATGATCATCATGCCACCTCAATGGGTGGTCACGGCTCAGCATTTCACGTGCCTCTGTGATTTCCAAGCGCACAGGGTAAAACGGGACCTGAGTGACCGCTTGCATTAGATGTCACAAATGAAACAGAAATGTCTAAGAAATGTCAAACCTCTGATGTAGATTTGGGGGTAATGGATAGATGGAAAGCAGGAAAAACTACCTCTTTGCAAACTCCATGATTTGTCCATGTTAGAAGTGAATGAAGCCGGTAGATCTGCTTATATCCTGCAAAGGCTGACAAGCCCCTTTAGCTCCTGGGGCTATCCATGTTTATAAAAAGAAGTGAGTGTAAGTCTCGGCAGGATCGGGGCTTTGTTTCAGACCCCTGCTCCTCGCCCCGAGGCTCAGGGGATGGAAAAGGGAATCCAGAGGCCTTTTGTTTGTCGAGTCTGTACTCTGAGAGCTCTCCCCGTACCGCCCTATTTGTGATGAGCTTAGCACAATCACAGCGCCTGGCCTGAGCCAAAAAAAAAAAAGAGAGAGAAAGAGAATTTAACATCCCCAGAGATGGCCCACGCAGCAATAAACCTGAGGGAAATGGGAAATTAATTTTTTATTGACATTTATAATACAATATAAGTACTATAAAAATCTGATTGCAACAATTAGTCTAAGATAAACCACAGGATAAGTGAGACAGTCCCAGAAAACATCCTGCTTGAAGGATGCAGCTGGCAACGTGTCACACTGTTTACGAGGCAGGATCCGATTTTGTGCTGTGCCTCTTTGCCCTAGAGGGGCAGCTCGAGGGCTCGGCTGCGAGTTGGTCTGCGCCAGGGGCTGTACAGAGTCAAAGGAAAGATGAAAGCCAGGAAGTCTTTAGTGCAATGAGTCGGCAGAGATCTTCTGTCCGGACACCTGGCTGCAGGTAACGATGCTGCCCAAATTTTGGGAGCCAGCTGCAGCTCCTTACTGGAGAGCTGAGACGGAGAATAAATACGCCGAGGGAACGCCTGGCTTTCACTCGGGTAGGAGCGGTCGGCTGGCGTGCATCCGACTGGCCGTGTGTCGTGGGCGTAGGTTGTAGCCGTGTTGAGCTAAGGACACGGGCAGACAAGGTCCTTTGGCTAAATGTGATTTCTTCTATTAGACCAACTTGCAAAGAACAATTTTTCCAACAATTTAGCTGGTCTAATAAAAGAAACCACATTTACCCGAAGAACCTGGTCTGCCTGTCCATGCTTCCCGGGCCCCATCATTACAGGCTCTGGGTCCTTCCCAAGGATTCAACTCTATAAAAAAGTCACGGTCGCCTCTGTCCCTCTCCGTCCCGTAGGAGCAATGTGCTTATTTTGGAAGTGCGTGGGAGAGAGGGACACCGCGAGACGGGGCGCTATGCTGTGCCTCCGAGCTAAATCCAGAAGCTAGCTTTGCTCCAGGGTTACAGTGTGGGGAGCTCCACGGGCCTCGTTGCCTAGATCCCTCCAAAGTTGAGGTCCGGTGGCAGCCAAAGGACCACTGGATCCTCGTGCCCCTCCTTGGGCAGTCTCACAGAATCGGCGGGGCTCGGCCGTCGTGACACCAGGGTCACAGAGGGACGCCACCCTCCGCCCCTGAGAGCCAGTCTTGGAGCAGAGACTTTCTCTGTTGCAGTGGAGAGCCTGTGCGGCTGACAGCACCGGGGGGCATGGATCACGGAGGCCAATAGATGAACTTGGGCTTTTTATTTTTAAACATCCTGGCTGCTTTGGCATGCCAGACAGGGCCAGGAGTCCTCGGTAGTGGGGAATGGTATAATGAAGCACCTTCTTTTGCAATGCATAGAAGACCTGGACCATAGCAGAGCTAAGCATGGCAGGTTAGGACCTCCATGCAGCAGTGGATTTAGGCCTGCCTACCCGGATGAACCCCATATTTATCAGCGTTTGGTATCTCAAGCTCTCTTTGGTTTCCTCAATATTTTTGCCGGACGACACCCAGTCACTCTCAGCAAACAGCGAGCGTGGTACCAGCGCAAGCCGTTGAAGCCCAGAGGCAGAGCGCCCCTGCTCACGGCCCCCAGGTCTGGAGGCGCCTGCCTCCCGCTTTCCATATTTCTTTACATATGAATGAAGTGTGAGATTTATGTCAGAAAGAAACGTGGAGCAGATGCCATAAATCACCGCAGGAGAAGACTTGCCGCAGCAAAGGTTGGGGAGCACTTCATGGATTTTCTTATTTATATGCATCTTTTGCACCAAGCCATTTTATAATAGACTGTAGAGCGGCACTCGAGCACTGGAGCTGGCTGATATATATCGCGCCGGACAGAAAATACAAATAGAGAGTGAAGGGTAGGAACTGCATCATTTCCTAACGCACACAATTATGCCAGGATTGTTCTAAGGCTGTGACTTGGATGCCTCAGCGCTGAATTAGGATTGCCACAGCTCCCATAAATCAGGCTCTTGTGGCGAAGGGGTGCAGACATCACCTCGGGAATGGGATTGCAGGGCAGATGACGATAATGATAATAATGATAGGCATAGTGATGGCGATGATGCTGCCGTGACTTTCAGTAATGGTAAGGTTACCCAAAAGCAGGGACTTCTGCAGCCTTATCGCTCACGAGCAAGGCCTCAATAAGAAATCGGAAGGGTTGCTATTGTGCTTTCATTTATTATTGTGAGCAACCCGACAAGAACCAAGCAAGACACCCACGCAGCAGGCAAACCTATTGGGAAGGGAAACAGGTCAGTGCCAAGGGTGTTACTGCAAAAAGCATCCGACGATGACTTAAATCAATGGGGGCAAACTTTTTGGTAGCTGTACCACGACTTAGCCCTACACCCTCCCTGAGTGTCACTCTGACCCCCCTCCCCTGCCTGATCTGCTGCTCTGGTTTCTGCACCCAGTCCCTTGGCCACTGTGCTGCCTGCTCCTCTCCCGAATCTCCCATGTGCCCCAAGCAGAGCCTGTCCGTCGGCGGTGGTCCCTCGAAGTCGAGGATGATGTCCGTCAGGGTTGATGGGTCCTCAGGTGACCGAGGAGCCTGATTCTGGAGGCACACATTCTTCCGCAATGGGGGCATGTTGTTGAGTTGGGGAGTGGGATTCGCAGCCCTGGGTTGGTCTCCTTCTTCCTCTGCCACCTCCATATTAAATCGTTGGGCCTCGAAGTGGCGTGCACCTTGGCGGACCAGATGGCACCATGCCAAACAGTCAGCAGCTTGCTCCTCTGAGCCATTGGTGCCAATGCCTCTGTGCTTGAGGGTGACCTTCTTTGTACCATTTCCTTTGGCCGCCCTTTGAGCGTTGGCCAACAGAGAGCTGGGAGAAGAGGATCTGGCGAGGGAGGCGGTTCTCGGACATCCGGACACAGTGGCCCGTCTATCGTCCCTTCTCAAGAGCAAGGCTTCGATGCTGATGGACGCAGCTTCATGGAGGACGCTCGCGCTGGTCCGGCGGTCCTCCCATTTGATCCCCTGGATTCAACACAAGCACCGCTGGTGAAAGCTCTCAAGGGTCTTAATGAGCAGTTGGTAGATGGTCCAGGTTTCACTGCAGTAGAGGAGGGTGGTCAGCACGACAGCCTTGTACACCAGCACATTTCTTGACTCTGAAGGTCTCTATTTTCGAACATTGCCACAGCTTGAAGAAGGCAGCACTGGCGCAGTTGACCCGGTGCTGGACTTCTTCATCAATGGTAGCCTGTTGAGAGAGGCTGTCCATGCCAGGGTGGCCTCCCCTGAGCTAAATGCAGGTAAAATAAGATGCTTGGGTCTCTAAACAGCTATGAGACTAGGGGTTAACGAACAGTGAGGCCCCTTTTGCTCAGCAACTCTTTGACACATTGAATGTCATCATCTCATAATCATCCTCGCCTGCGAGGGATTGCCAATGGTCTTCCATGATCGTCTTATCTGTGGGTCTGCAGATAGCTAATGAATATTACTTGCTTCGGGAGTCTGGAGTCGCACGTCTGGATGAGATGGCCGGACTGGCAAAGTCGATGTCGAATGATCGTCAGCTCGATGCTTGTGGTGTTTGCTTGCGGGAAGACACTGATGTTGCTTCTGTCTTCACACTGGATTCAAAGGATCTTCTGCAGGCAGCAGTGATGATACTTCTCCAGCAGCTTGAGATGTCTCCCATACGTTGTCCTCACCTCGACTCCGTACAGTGAGGCAGGGATCACGACTGCTTGGTAAACCATGAGCTTGGTTTCAAATCGTATGTCATGATCTTCCAACACCCATTTCTTCAGGTGGCTCTTGCACAGTTAGGGTGATGCTGGATTTCTTCATCGATGCCAGCCTTCTGCGAGAGATGGCTTCTGAGGTACAAGGAAATACTCATTGTTATTTAATGTAATCGTCTAAAGCTGCACTGACTCCTGTCCTGTTTCTCCCTGTAGGTCTTGCAACCATGATAGACTCCAGAGGACCACTCCGGTCCAACAAACGGCCCTGATATTGGACTGAAACTGGGCAGCAGCTCGGATCTGAGGTAAGTTCAGAGCACGTTACCCTCAGGAGAAGAGAAAGCCATGCTGCTTCATTGCATGTGCCCGCATGCATTGTATGGGGAGCCTGGGCATTGGCCTGGGGGCTGTGGGGTCCACTCTGAGAGTCCTGTAAGATGATCTGTGGACCTGGCCCTAAGTCTCCTTATGCTTTATTTTTGCAAAATATGCCTAAAGCTGTTGAGGTATTGGGATGCTGGAGTCAGGAGGTGTCTCAGCGCTGCCTTCGGCTGGGTGAACGTCTCACCTGGCCCAGTCGTGCTGCTGGTGCTACAGCTTGCTGGGCTTCTCCTTCTGCAAGAGGGGGAATGGCCTCTGCTTTTAGGACCGGCTCATCGGAGGTGGGCGCCCGCTCGGTGAGGAGGGGCAGGTCTGCACCGTGACTCGCATGCACAGCGTGAAAGGAGAATTAAACCATAATGATGTGAGTGGGAGGGGAAATGCATCAATGCAGCGAACTCTGCACCGGGCCTGAATAGCACGGAGGGGGCTGCCGGGCAGCTAGACATCCTCTCCCCAGCCTGAGACTTTGGAGAGAGGCTCCGACCTTTGTTATGTGCGTGCAAAGCCCCCGGCTCAGTGGGGCTCTGACTCCTAACCGGGATCTCTAGCTACCAGTGCAATGCAAATGATTAATGCTAATAATTAACAAATGCCCTGCCCAGAATGCAAAAGCCAAGTCATAACAATCTGACCACCCAGGGCTTTGCCGGGAAAGGGAGCGCAATTAAAATGCTGAAGCTGCAAAGCATTTCTTCAGCAATTCAAAGCCGTTCATTTTTTCAGTAGGAAACCCACTGGCCAGTTCAGCAGCCGCAGGTTTGATTTAGAGACAATATTAGACGTTAAGAAGGTGAAGGCGCCACGAGGCCGTAGATAGCCCAGTGCCCTCGCCAGAGCCGAGGATACTGGGGTGTGTCAAGCGCTTAGACTTGCTGGCTGCTAAATGAGAGAGCAACGCTGACAGCAGGAGCAATTAAATGAGCATCGCCTGCAAAGTTCAGGTGCGAGTTTTTACAGCCGCCGCAAGTTGCTGGAACTGGGAAAGCAATGCAACCTGTCTTAATGGGATCTCCCTGGGCCGCTCTGCTACCGCTGCTCAGGGCTGGTAGGAGAGGGGGGCTTCCGGGGCCTAGGTCAAAAACTTCAGTACGTGGCTTGCTCCTGATCCCCCCCAGGGAGGCAGAGTCGGTAATGAGGAGCACTTCTCAGGAGAAGCCCGGGTCATGGCCATACGGCGACGTGCCCTTGGGCGGGTGCTGGAGCTGCAGCAGCTCGGAAAGCACACAGCAGTGCGGCGACTGATGCTGCAGATTTGCAACCAGAACGCAGGTCATTATTAACTTGCGGTGTCTGCCCAGGTGCCTAACAGAGGGATGCTGGGCAGAAGGGATTGCAGGTGACTTAGCCTCTTCGTTCGTGGCTGTGCGTGACTTGTTCTGACGGCAGGTCCCACCTGTGCCAGAGGAGGGAGTCGGGGGGGGG